>NW_026062812.1:0-40606 GCF_023897955.1 Schistocerca gregaria | reverse complement strand
ACACTAGATCGCGTGTTAAGGAGTGCAGCCTTCACATGCATTGCAGCCTTCGCAAGGAGTACAGCCTTCGCAAGGAGTGCAGCATTCGCAAGGAGTGCAGCATTCGCAAGGAGTGGATCCTTCGCAAAGAGTGCAGCCTTCGCATGGATTGCAGCATTCTCAAAGAGTGCCGCCTTTGCATGGAGTGTGGCCTTTGCATGGATTTCAGCCTTCACATGGAGTGCAGCCTTCATATAGAGTGAAGCCTTCACATGGAGTGTAGCCTTCCCAATGGAGTGCAACATTGGCATGGAGTGTAGCCTTCGCAAGGAGTGCATCAGTCGCATGGGGTGCTGCCTTCACACCTACAGCAGCATTCACATGGGGTACAGCCTTCGTATGTAGTGCAATAAATTCACATGGAATGCAGCCTACACATGAAGTGCAGCCTTCACATGGAGTGCAGCCTTCACATGGAGTGCTGCCTTCGCATGGAGTGCTGCCTTCACATGGACTGCAGCCACAAGGTGTCTTGTCCTCAAAAGATGAGCTTTCCTTCACAAGGAGTGCAGCCTTTGCAAGGAGTGCAGCCTTTGCAAGGAGTGCAGCCTTCGCAAGGAATGCAGCCTTCACATGCATTGCAGCCTTTGCAAGGAGTACAGCCTTTGGAAGGAGTACAGCATTCGCAAGGAGTGCAGCATTCGCAAGGAGGGGAGCGTTTGCAAGTAGTGCAGCCTTCACATGCATTGCAGCCTTTGCAAGGAGTACAGCCTTCGCAAGGAGTGCAGCATTCGCAAGGAGTGCAGCATTCACAAGGAGTGGAGCCTTCGCAAGGAGTGCAGCCCTCACATGCATTGCAGCCTTCGCAAGGAGTACAGCCTTAGCAAGCAGTGCAGCATCGCAAGGAGTGCAGCATTCGCAAGGAGTGGACCCTTCGCAAGGAGTGCGGCCTTCACATGGAGTGCAAACTTCGCAAGGAATGTGGCCTTTGCATGGATTTCAGCCTTCACATGGAGTGCACCCTTCACATAGAATGAAGCCTTCACATGGAGTGTAGCCTTCCCAATGGAGTGCAACATTGGCATGGAGTGTAGCCTTCGCAAGGACTGCATCAGTCGCATGGGGTGCAGCCTTCACACCTACAGCAGCATTTGCATGGGGTACAGCCTTCGTATGTAGTGCAGGCATTCACTTGGAGTGCAGCCTACACATGAAGTGCATCCTTCACATGGAATGCAGCCTTCACCTGGAGTGCAGCCATTTATATGGAATGCAGCCTTCACATGGAGTGCTGCCTTCGCATGGAGTGCTGCCTTCACATGGACTGCAGCCACAAGGTGTGTTGATCTCAAATATGAGCTTTCCTTCACAAGGAGTGCAGCCTTTGCAATTAGTGCAGCCTTTGCAAGGAGTGCAGCCTTCGCAAGGAGTGCAGCCTTCGCAAGGGATGCAGCCCTCACATGCATTGCAGCCTTCGCAAGGAGTGCAGCCTTCGCAAGGAGTGCAGCATTCGCAAGGAATGCAGCATTCGCATGGAGTGGAGCCTTCGCAAGGAGTACAGCCTTAGCATGGAGTGCAGCCTTCGCAAAGAGTGCCGCCTTTGCATGGAGTGTGGCCTTTGCATGGATTTCAGCCTTCACATGGAGTGCAGCCTTCACATGGAGTGAAGCCTTCACATGGAGTGCAGCTATTCATATGGAATGCAGCCTTCACATGGAGTGCAGCCTTCACATGGAGTGCTGCCTTCGCATGGAGTGCTGCCTTCACAAGGAATGCAGCCACAAGGTGTGTTGTCCTCAAAGATGAGCTTTCCTTCACAAAGAGTGCAGCCTTTCCAAGGAGTGCAGCCTTGCAAGGAGTGCAGCCTTCGCAAGGAATGCAGCCTTCACAAGGAATGCAGCCTTCACATGCATTGCAGCCTTCGCAAGGGAGTACAGCCTTCGCAAGGAGTGCAGCATTCGCAAAGAGTGCAGCATTCGCATGGAGTGGAGCCTTCGCAAGGAGTGCAACCTTTGCATGGAGTGCAGCCTTCGCAAAGAGTGCCCGCCTTTGCATGGAGTGTGGCCTTTGCATGGATTTCAGCCTTCACATGGAGTGCAGCCTTCACATGGAGTGATGCCTTCACATGGAGTGTAGCCTTCCCAATGGAGTGACACATTGGCATGGAGTGTAGCCTTTGCAAGGAGTGCATCAGTCACATGGGGTGCAGCCTTCACACCTACAGCAGCATTCGCATGGGGTACAGCCTTCATATCTAGTGCAGGCATTCACATGGAGTGCAGCCTACACATGAAGTGCAGCCTTTACATTGAGTGCAGCCTTCACATGGAGTGCAGCCATTCATATGGAATGCTGCCTTCACATGGAGTGCAGCCTTCACATGGAGTGCTGCCTTCGCATGGAGTGCTGCCTTCACATGGACTGCAGCCACAAGGTGTGTTGTCCTCAAAAGATGAGCTTTCCTTCACAAGGAGTGCAGCCTTTGCAAGGAGTGGGGCCTTTGCAAGGAGTGCAGCCTTTGCAAGTAGTGCAGCCTTTGCAAGGAGTGCAGCCTTTGCAAGGAATGCAGCCTTCACATCGCATTGCAGACTTCGCAAGGAGTACAGCCTTCACAAGGAGTGCAGCATTCGCAAGGAGTGCAGCATTCGCAAGGAGTCGAGCTTTCGCAAGGTGTGCAGCCTTCGCAAGGAATGCAGCCTTCACATGCATTGCAGCCTTCGCATTGAGTGTAGCCTTCGCAAGGAGTGCAGCATTCGCAAGGAGTGGAGCCTTCGGATGGAGTGCTGCCTTCGCAAAGAGTGCCGCCTTCACATGGAGTGCAGCCTTTGCAAGGAGTGCAGCCTTCGCAAGGAATGCACCCTCGACATGCATTGCAGCCTTTGCAAGGAATACAGCCTTTGCAAGGAGTACAGCATTCGCAAAGAGTGCAGCATTTGAGAGGAGTGCAGCATTCGCAAGGAGTGGAGCCTTCGCATGGAGTGCAGCCTTCGCAAAGAGTGCCGCCTTTGCATGGAGTGTGGCCTTTGCATGGATTTCAGCCTTCACATGGAGTGCAGCCTTCACATGGAGTGAAGCCTTCACATGGAGAGTAGCCTTCCCAATGGAGTGCAACATTGGCATGGAGTGTAGCCTTCGCAAGGAGTGCATCAGTCGCATGGGGTGCAGCCTTCACACCTACAGCAGCATTGTCATGGGGTACAGCCTTCGTATGTAGTGCAGGCATTCACACGGAGTGCAGCCTACACATGAAGTGCAGCCTTCACATGGAGTGCAGCCTTCACATGGAGTGCAGCCATTCATATGGAATGCAGCCTTCACATGGAGTGCAGCCTTCACATGGAGTGCTGCCTTCGCATGGAGTGCTGCCTTCAAATGGACTGCCGCCACAAGGTGTTGTCCTCAAAAGATGAGCTTTCCTTCACAAGGAGTGCAGCCTTTGCAAGGAGTGGGGACTTTGCAAGGAGTGCAGCCTTTGCAAGGAAAGCAGCCTTTGCAAGGAGTGCAGCCTTTGCAAGGAATGCAGCCTTCACATGCATTACAGCCTTTGCAAAGAGTACAGCCTTTGCAAGGAGTGCAGCATTCGCAAGGAGTGCAGCATTCGCAAGGAGTGGAGCCTTCGCAAGGAGTGCAGCCTTCACATGCATTGCAGCGTTCGCAAGGAGTACAGCCTTAACAAGGAGTGCAGCATCGCAAGGAGTGCAGCATTCGCAAGGAGTGGAGCCTTTGCAAGGAGTGCAGCCTTCACATGGAGTGCAGCCTTCGCATGGAATGTGGCCTTTGCATGGATTTCAGCCTTCACATGGAGTGCAGCCTCCACATGGAGTGAAGCCTTCATATGGAGTGTAGCCTTCACAATGGCGTGCAACATTGACATGGAGTGTAGCCTTCGCAAGGAGTGCATCAGTCGCATGGCGTGCAGCCTTCACACCTGCAGAAGCATTTGCATGGGGTACAGCCTTCATATGTAGTGCAGGCATTCACATGGAGTGCAGCCTACACATGAAGTGCAGCCTTCACACGGAGTGCAGCCTTCACATGGAGTGCAGCCATTCATATGGAATGCAGCCTTCACATGGATTGCTGCCTTCGCATGGAGTGCTGCCTTCACATGGACTGCAGCCACAAGGTGTGTTGTCCTCAAAATATGAGCTTTCCTTCACAAGGAGTGCAGCCTTTGCAAGGAGTGCAGCCTTTGCAAGGAGTGCAGCCTTCGCAAAGAGTGCCGCCTTTGCATGGAGTGTGGCCTTTGCATGGATTTCAGCTTTCACATGGAGTGCAGCCTTCACATAGAGTGAAGCCTACACATGGAGTGCAGCCATTCATATGGAATGCAGCCTTCACATGGAGTGCAGCCTTCACATGGAGTGCTGCCTTCGCATGGAGTGCTGCCTTCACATGGACTGCAGCCACAAGGTGTGTTGTCCTCAAAAGATGAGCTTTCCTTCACAAGGAGTGCAGCCTTTGCAAGGAGTGGAGCCTTTGCAAGGAGTGCAGCCTTTGCAAGGAGCGCAGCCTTTGCAAGGAGTACAGCCTTTGCAAGGTGTGCAGCCTTCACAAGGAATGCAGCCTTCACATGCATTGCAGCCTTCACAAGGAGTACAGCCTTTGGAAGGAGTGCAGCATTCGCAAGGAGTGCAGCATTCGCAAGGAGTGGCGCCTTCGCAAGGAGTGCAGCCTTCACATGCATTGCAGCCTTCGCAAGGAGTACAGCCTTCGCAAGGAGTGCAGCATTCGCAAGGAGTGCAGCATTCGCAAGGAGTGGATCCTTCGCAAAGAGTGCAGCCTTTGCATGGATTGCAGCATTCTCAAAGAGTGCCGCCTTTGCATGGAGTGTGGCCTTTGCATGGATTTCAGCCTTCACATGGAGTGCAGCCTTCATATAGAGTGAAGCCTTCACATGGAGTGTAGCCTACCCAATGGAGTGCAACATTGGCATGGAGTGTAGCCTTCGCAAGGAGTGCATCAGTCGCATGGGGTGCTGCCTTCACACCTACAGCAGCATTCACATGGGGTACAGCCTTCGTATGTAGTGCAGGAAATTCACATGGAGTGCAGCCTACACATGAAGTGCAGCCTTCACATGGAGTGCAGCCTTCACATGGAGTGCAGCCATTCATATGGAATGCAGCTTTCACATGGAGTGCAGCCTTCACATGAAGTGTTGCCTCCGCATGGAGTGCTGACTTCACATGGACTGCAGCCACAAGATGTGTTGTCTTCAAAAGATGAGCATTCCATCACAAGGAATGCAGCCTTTGCAAGGAGTGGAGCCTTTGCAAGGAGCGCAGCCTTTGCAAGGAGTGGAGCCTTCACATGCATTGCAGCCTTCGCAAGGAGTACAACCTTCGCAAGGAGTACAGCATTCGCAAGGAGTGCAGCATTCGCAAGGAGTGGAGCCTTCGCAAGGAGTGCAGCCTTCACATGCATTGCAGCCTTCGCAAGGAGTACAACCTTCGCAAGGAGTGCAGCATTCGCAAGGAGTGCAACATTCGCAAGGAGTGGAGCCTTCGCAAGGAGTGCGGCCTTTTCATGGAGTGCAGCCTTCGCATGGAGTGCAGCCTTCACATGGAGTGAAGCCTTCACATGGAGTGTAGCCTTCCCAATGGAGTGCAACATTGGCATGGAGTGTAGCCTTCGCAAGGAGTGCATCAGTCGCATGGGGTGCTGCCTTCACACCTACAGCAGCATTTGCATCGGGTACAGCCCTCGTATGTAGTGCAGGCATTCACATATAGTGCAGCCTACACATGAAGTGCAGCCTTGACATGGAGTGCAGCCTTCACATGGAGTGCACCCATTCATATGGAATGCAGCCTTCACATGAAGTGCAGCCTTCACATGGAGTGCTGCCTTCGCATGGAGTGCTGCCTTCACATGGACTGCAGCCACAATGTGTCTTGTCCTCAAAAGATGAGCTTACCTTCTCAAGGAGTGCAGCCTTTGCAAGAAGTGGAGCCTTTGCAAGGAGTGCAGCCATTGCAAGTAGTGCAGCCTTTACAAGGAGTGCAGCCTTCGCAAAGAATGCAGCCTTCACATGCATTGCAGCCTTTGCAAGGAGTAGAGCCTTTGCAAGGGGTACAGCATTCGCAAGGAGTGCAGCATTCGCAAGGAGGGGAGCGTTCGCAAGTAGTGCAGCCCTCACATGCATTGCAGCCTTCGCAAGGAGTACAGCCTTCGCAAGGAGTGCAACATTCGCAAGTAGTGCAGCATTTGCAAGGAGTGCAGCATTCGCAAGGAGTGGAGCCTTTGCATGCAGTGCAGCCTTCGCAAAGAGTACCGCCTTAGCATGGAGTTGGCCTTTGCATGGTTTTCAGCCTTCACATGGAGTGCTGCCTTCACATGGACTGCAGCCACAAGGTGTGTTGTCTTCAAAAGATGAGCTTTCCTTCACAAGGAGTGCAGCCTTTGCAAGGAGTGGAGCCTTTGCAAGGAAAGCAGCCTTTGCAAGGAGTGCAGCGTTTGCAAGGAGTGCAGCCTTCGCAAGGAATGCAGCCTTCACATGCATTGCAGCCTTTGCAAGGAGTACAGCCTTTGCAAGGAGTGCAGCATTCGCAAGGAGTCCAGCATTCGCAAGGAGTGGAGCCTTTGCAAGGAGTGCAGGCTTCACATGCATTGCAGCCTTCGCAAGGAGTACAGCCTTCGCAAGGAGTGCAGCATTCGCAAGAAGTGCAGCATTCGCAATGAGTGGAGCCTTCGCAAGGAGTGCGGCGTTCGCATGGAGTGCAGCCTTCGCATGGAGTGTGGCCTTTGCATGGATTTCAGCCTTCACATGGAGTGCAGCCTTCACATGGAGTGAAGCCTTCACATGGAGTGTAGCCTTCGCAATGGAGTGCAACATTGGCATGGAGTGTAGCCTTCGCAAGGAGTGCATCATTCGCATGGGGTGCAGCCTTCACACCTACAGCAGCATTTGCATGGGGTACAGCCTTCGTATGTAGTGCAGGCATTCACACGGAGTGCAGCCTACATATGAAGTGCAGCCTTCACATGGAGTGCAGCCTTCACATGGAGTGCAGCCATTCAAATGGAATGCAGCCTTCACATGGAGTGCAGCCTTCACATGGAGTGCTGCCTTCGCATGGAGTGTTGCCTTCAAATGGACTGCAGCCACAATGTGTTGTCCTCAAAAGATGAGCTTTCCTTCACAAGGAGTGCAGCCTTTGCAAGGAGTGGAGCCCTTGCTAGGAGTGCAGCCTTTGCAAGGAGTGCAGCCTTTGCAAGGAATGCAGCCTTTGCAAGGAATGCAGCCTTCACATGCATTGCAGCCTTTGCAAGGAGTACAGCCTTTGCAAGGAGTGCAGCATTCGCAAGGAGTGCAGCATTCGCAAGGAGTGGAGCCTTCGCAAGGAGTGCAGCCTTCACATGCATTGCAGCCTTCGCAAGGGGTAGAGCCTTAGCAAGGAGTGCAGCATCGCAAGGAGTGCAGCATTCGCAAGGAGTGGAGCCTTCGCAAGGAGTGCGGCCTTCACATGGAGTGCAGCCTTCGCATGGAATGTGGCCTTTGCATGGATTTCAGCCTTCACATGGAGTGCAGCCTTCACATGGAGTGAAGCCTTCATATGGAGTGTGGCCTTCGCAATGGAGTGCAACATTGGCATGGAGTGTAGCCTTCGCAAGGAGTGCATCAGTAGCATGGGGTGCAGCCTTCACACCTACAGCAGCATTTGTATGGGGTACAGCCTTCATATGTAGTGCAGGCATTCACATGGAGTGCAGCCTACACATGAAGTGCTGCCTTCACATGGAGTGCAGCCATTCATATGGAATGCAGCCTTCACATGGTGTACTGCCTTCGCATGGAGTGCTGCCTTCACATGGACTGCAGCCACAAGGTTTGTTGTTCTCAAAATATGAGCCTTCCTTCACAAGGAGTGCAGCCTTTGCAAGGAGTGCAGCCTTTGCAAGGAGTGCAGCCTTCACAAGGAGTGCAGCCTTCGCAAGGAATGCAGCCTTCAAATGCATTGCAGCCTTCGCAAGGAGTACAGCCTTCGCAAGGAGTGCAGCATTCGCAAGGAATACAGCATTCGTATGGAGTGGAGCCTTCGCAATGAGTGCAGCCTTCACATGGAGTGCTGCCTTCGCATGGAGTGCTGCCTTCACATGGAGTGCTGCCTTCACATGGACTGCAGCCACAAGGTGTGTTGTTCTCAAAATATGAGCTTTCCTTCACAAGGAGTGCAGCCTTTGCAAGGAGTGCAGCCTTTGCAAGGAGTGCAGCCTTCGCAAGGAATGCAGCCTTCACATGCATTGCAGCCTTCGCAAGGAGTACAGCCTTCGCAAATAGTGCAGCATTCGCAAGGAATACAGCATTCGCATGGAGTGGAGCCTTCGCAATGAGTGCAGCCTTTGCATGGAGTGCAGCCTTCACAAAGAGTGCCGCCTTTGCATGGAGTGTGGCCTTTGCATGGATTTCAACCTTCACATGGAGTGCAGCCTTCACATGGAGTGAAGCCTTCACATGGAATGCAGCCATTCATATGGAATGCAGCCTTCACATGGAGTGCAGCCTTAACATGGAGTGCTGCCTTCGCATGGAGTGCTGCCTTCACATGGACTGCAGCCACAAGGTGTGTTGTCCTCAAAAGATGAGCTTTCCTTCACAAGGAGTGCAGCCTTTGCAAGGAGTGGAGCCTTTGCAAGGAGTGCAGCCTTTGCAAGGAGTGCAGCATTTGCAATGAGTGCAGCCTTCGCAAGGAATGCAGCCTTCACATGCATTGCAGACTTCGCAAGGAGTACAGCCTTCGCAAGGAGTGCAGCATTCGCAAGGAGTGCAGCATTCGCAAGGAGTCGAGCCTTCGCATGGAGTGCAGCCTTCGCAAGGAGTGCCGCCTTTGCATGGAGTGTGGCCTTTGCATGGATTTCAGCCTTCACATGGAGTGCAGCCTTCACATGGGGTGAAGCCTTCACATGGAGTGTAGCCTTCCCAATGGAGTGCAACATTGGCATGGGGTGTAGCCTTCGCAAGGACTTCATCAGTCGCATGGGGTGCAGCCTTCACACCTACAGCAGCATTCGCATGGGGTACAGCCTTCGTATGTAGTGCAGGCATTCACATGGAGTGCAGCCTACACATGAAGTGCAGCCTTCACATGGAGTGCAGCCACAATGTGTCTTGTCCTCAAAAGATGAGCTTTCCTTTACAAGGAGTGCAGCCTTTGCAAGGAGTGGAGCCTTTGCGAGGAGTGCAGAATTTGCAAGGAGTGCAGCCTTTGCAAGGAGTTCAGCCTTCGCAAGGAATGCAGCCTTCACATGCATTGCAGCCTTTGCAAGGAGTACTGCCGTTGCAAGGAGTACAGCATTCGCAAGGAGTGCAGCATCCGCAAGGAGTGCAGCATTCGCAAGGAGTGGAGCCCTTTCATGGAGTGCAGCCTTCGCAAAGAGAGCCGCCTTTGCTTGGAGTGTGGCCTTTGCATGGTTTTCAGCCTTCACATGGAGTGCAGCCTTCACATGGAGTGAAGCCTTCACATGGAGTGTAGCCTTCAAAATGGAGTGCAACATTGGCATGGAGTGTAGCTTTCGCAAGGAGTGCATCAGTCGCATGGGGTGCACCCTTCACAACTACAGCAGCATCAGCATGGAGTACAGCCTTCGTATGCAGTGCAGGCATTCACATGGAGTGCAGCCTACACATGAAGTGCAGCCTTCACATGGAATGCAGCCTTCACATGGAGTGCAGCCATTCATATGGAATGCCGCCTTCACATGGAGTGCAGCCTTCACATGGAGTGCTGCCTTCGCATGGAGTGCTGCCTTCACAAGGACTGCAGCCACAAGGTGTGTTGTCCTCAAAAGATGAGCTTTCCTTCACAAGGAGTGCAGCCTTTGCAAGGAGTGGAGCCTTTGCAAGGAGTGCAGCCTTTGCAAGGAGTGCAGCCTTCGCAAGGAGTGCAGCAGTCGCAAGGAGTGCAGCATTCGCAAGGAGTCGAGAATTCGGAAGGAGTGCAGCATTCGCATGGAGTGCAGCCTTCGCAAAGAGTGCCGCCTTCGCATGGAGTGTGTCCTTTGCATGGATTGCAGCCTTCACATGGAGTGCAGCCTTCACATGGAATGAAGCCTTCACATGGAGTGTAGCCTTCCCAATGGAGTGCAACATTGGCATGGAGTGTAGCCTTCGCAAGGACTGCATCAGTCGCATGGGGTGCAGCCTTCACACCTACATCAGCATTCGCATGGGGTACAGCCTTCGTATGTAGTGCAGGCATTCACATGGAGTGCAGCCTACACATGAAGTGCAGCTTTCACATGGAGGGCAGCCTTCACATGGAGTGCAGCCAATCATATGGAATGCAGCCTTCACATGGAGTGCAGCCTTCACATGGAGTGCTGCCTTCGCATAGAGTGCTGCCTTCACATGGACTGCAGCCACAAGGTGTGTTGTCCTCAAAATATGAGTTTTCCTTCACAAGGAGTGCAGCCTGTGCAAGGAGTGGAGCCTTTGCAAGGAGTAGAGCCTTTGCAAGGAGTGCAGCCTTTGCAAGGAGTGCAGCCTTCGCAAGGAGTGCAGCCTTCGCAAGGAACGATGCCTTCACATGCATTGCAGCCTTTGCAAAAAGTACAGCCTTCGCAAGGAGTGCAGCATTCGCAAGGAGTGCAGCATTCGCAAGGAGTGCAGCCTTTGCATGGAATTCAGCCTTCGCAAAGAGTGCCGCCTTTGCATGGAGTGTGGCCTTTGCATGGATTTCAGCATTCACATGGAGTGCAGCCTTCACATGGAGTGAAGCCTTCACATGGAGTGTAGCCTTCCCAATGGAGTGCAACATTGGCATGGAGTGTAGCCTTCGCAAGGAGTGCATCAGTCACATGGGGTGCAGCCTTCACACCTACAGCAGCATTCGCATGGGGTACAGCCTTCGTATGTAGTGCAGGCATTCACATGGAGTGCAGCCTACACATGAAGTGCAGCCTTCACATGGAGTGCAGCCTTCACATGGAGTGCAGCCATTCATATGGAATGCAGCCTTCACATGGAGTGCAGCCTTCACATGGAGTGCTGCCTTCGCATGTAGTGCTGCCTTCACATGGACTGCAGCCACAAGGTGTGTTGTCCTCAAAATATGAGCTTTCCTTCACAAGGAGTGCAGCCTTCGCAAGGAGTGCAGCCTTAGCAAGGAGTGCAGCCTTTGCAAGGAGTGCAGCCTTCACAAGGAGTGCTGCATTCGCAAGGAGTGCAGCATTCGCAAGCAGTGGAGCCTTCGCAAGGAGTGCAGCCTTTGCATGGATTTCAGCCTTCACATGGAGTGCAGCCTTCACATGGAGTGAAGCCTTCACATGGAGTGTAGCCTTCCCTATGGAGCGCAACATTGGTATGGAGTGTAGCCTTCGCAAGGAGTGCATCAGTCACATGGGGAGCAGATTTCACACCTACAGCAGCATTCGCATGGGGTACAGCCTTCGTATGTAGTGCAGGCATTCACATGGAGTGCAGCCTACACATGAAGTGCAGCCTTCACATGGAGTGCAGCCTTCACATGGAGTGCAGCCATTCATATGGAATGCAGCCTTCACATGGAGTTCAGCCTTCACATGAATTGCTGCCTTCGCATGGAGTGCTGCCTTCACATGGACTGTAGCCACAAGGTGTGTGGTCCTCAAAAGATGAGCTTTCCTTCACAAGGAGTGCAGCCTTTGCAAGGAGTGGAGCCTTTGCAATGAGTGCAGCGTTTGCAAGGAGTGCAGCCTTTGCAAGGAGTGCAGCCTTTGCAAGGAATTCAGCCTTCACATGCATTGCAGCCTTTGCAAGGAGTACCGCCTTCTCAAGGATTTCAGCATTCGCAAGGAGGGCTGCATGCGCAAGGAGTGGAGCCTTCGCAAGGTGTGCAGCCTTTGCAAGGAATGAAGCCTTCACATACATTGCAGACTTCGCAAGGAGGACAGCCTTCGCAAGGAGTGCAGCCTTCACAAGGAGTGCAGCATTCGCAAGGAGTGGAGCCTTCGGATGGAGTGCAGCCTTCGCAAAGAGTGCCGCCTTCGCAAGGAGTGTGGCCTTTGCATGGATTGCAGCCTTCACATGGAGTGCAGCCTACACATGGAATGAAGCCTTCACATGGAGTGTAGCCTTCCCAATGGAGTGCAACATTGGCATGGAGTGTAGCCTTCGCAAGGAGTGCATCAGTCGCATGGGGTGCAGCCTTCACACCTACAGCAGCATTCGCAAGGGGTAGAGCTTTCGTATGTAGTGCAGGCATTCACATGGAGTGCAGCATACACATGAAGTGCAGCCTTCACATGGAGTGCAGCCTTCACATGGAGTGCAGCCATTCATATGGAATGCAGCCTTCACATGCAGTGCAGCCTTCACATGGAGTGCTGCCTTCGCATGGAGTGCTGCCTTCACATGGAATGCAGCCACAAGGTGTGTTGTCCTCAAAAGATGAGCTTTCCTTCATAAGGAGTGTAGCCTTTGCAAGGACTGGAGCCTAAGCAAGGAGTGCAGCCTTTGCAAGGAGTGCGGCCTTTGCAAGGAGTGCAGCCTTTGCAAGGAATGCAGCCTTCACATGCATTGCAGCCTTTGCAAGGAGTACAGCTTTTGCAAGGAGTGCAGCATTCGTAAGGAGTGCAGCATTCGCAAGGAGTGGAGCCTTCGCAAGGACTGCAGCCCTCATATGCATTGCAGCCTTCGCAAGGAGTACAGCCTTAGCAAGGAGTGCAGCATCGCAAGGAGTGCAGCATTCGCAAGGAGTGGAGCCTTCGCAAGGAGTGCGGCCTTCACTTGGAGTGCAGCCTTCGCATGGAATGTGGCCTTTGCATGGATTTCAGCCTTCACATGGAGTGCAGCCTTCACATGTAGTGAAGCCTTCATATGGAGTGTAGCCTTCGCAATGGAGTGCAACATTGGCATGGAGTGTAGCCTTTGCAAGGAGTGCATCAGTCACATGGGGTGCAGCCTTCACACCTACAGCAGCATTTGCATGGGGTACAGCCTTCATATGTAGTGCAGGCATCCACATGGAGTGCAGCCTACACATGAAGTGCAGCCTTCACATGGAGTGCAGCCTTCACATGGAGTGCAGCCATTCATATGGAAAGCAGCCTTCACATGGAGTGCTGCCTTCGCTTGGAGTGCTGCCTTCACATGGACTGCAGCCACAAGGTGTGTTGTCCTCAAAATATGAGCTTTCCTTCACAAGGAGTGCAGCCTTTGCAAGGAGTGCAGCCTTTGCAAGGAGTGCAGCCTTCGCAAGGAGTGCAGCCTTCGCAAGGAATGCAGCCTTCACATGCATTGCAGCCTTCGCAAGGAGTACAGCCTTCGCAAGGAGTGCAGCATTCGCAAGGAATGCAGCATTCGCATGGAGTGGAGCCTTTGCAAGGAGTGCAGCCTTTGCATGGAGTGCAGCCTTCGCAAAGAGTGCCGCCTTTGCATGGAGTGTGGCCTTTGCATGGATTTCAACCTTCACATGGAGTGCAGCCTTCACATGGAGTGAAGCCTTCACATGGAGTGCAGCCATTCATATGGAATGCAGCCTTCACATGGAGTGCAGCCTTCACATGGAGTGCTGCCTTCGCATGGTGTGCTGCCTTCACAAGGACTGCAGCCACAAGGTGTGTTGTCCTCAAAAGAAGAGCTTTCCTTCACAAGGAGTGCAGCCTTTGCAAGGAGTGGAGCCTTTGCAAGGAGTGCAGCCTTTGCAAGGAGCGCAGCCTTTGCAAGGAGTGCAGCCTTTGCAAGGAGTGCAGCCTTCACAAGGAATGCAGCCTTCACATGCATTGCAGCCTTCACAAGGAGTACAGCCTTTGGAAGGAGTGCAGCATTCGCAAGGAGTGCAGCATTCGCAAGGAGTGGCGCCTTCGCAAGGAGTGCAGCCTTCACATGCATTGCAGCCTTCGCAAGGAGTACAGCCTTCGCAAGGAGTGCAGCATTCGCAAGGAGTGCAGCATTCGCAAGGAGTGGATCCTTCGCAAAGAGTGCAGCCTTCGCATGGATTGCAGCATTCTCAAAGAGTGCCGCCTTTGCATGGAGTGTGGCCTTTGCATGGATTTCAGCCTTCACATGGAGTGCAGCCTTCATATAGAGTGAAGCCTTCACATGGAGTGTAGCCTTCCCAATGGAGTGCAACATTGGCATGGAGTGTAGCCTTCGCAAGGAGTGCATCAGTCGCATGGGGTGCTGCCTTCACACCTACAGCAGCATTCACATGGGGTACAGCCTTCGTATGTAGTGCAATAAATTCACATGGAATGCAGCCTACACATGAAGTGCAGCCTTCACATGGAGTGCAGCCTTCACATGGAGTGCTGCCTTCGCATGGAGTGCTGCCTTCACATGGACTGCAGCCACAAGGTGTCTTGTCCTCAAAAGATGAGCTTTCCTTCACAAGGAGTGCAGCCTTTGCAAGGAGTGCAGCCTTTGCAAGGAGTGCAGCCTTCGCAAGGAATGCAGCCTTCACATGCATTGCAGCCTTTGCAAGGAGTACAGCCTTTGGAAGGAGTACAGCATTCGCAAGGAGTGCAGCATTCGCAAGGAGGGGAGCGTTTGCAAGTAGTGCAGCCTTCACATGCATTGCAGCCTTTGCAAGGAGTACAGCCTTCGCAAGGAGTGCAGCATTCGCAAGGAGTGCAGCATTCACAAGGAGTGGAGCCTTCGCAAGGAGTGCAGCCCTCACATGCATTGCAGCCTTCGCAAGGAGTACAGCCTTAGCAAGCAGTGCAGCATCGCAAGGAGTGCAGCATTCGCAAGGAGTGGACCCTTCGCAAGGAGTGCGGCCTTCACATGGAGTGCAAACTTCGCAAGGAATGTGGCCTTTGCATGGATTTCAGCCTTCACATGGAGTGCACCCTTCACATAGAATGAAGCCTTCACATGGAGTGTAGCCTTCCCAATGGAGTGCAACATTGGCATGGAGTGTAGCCTTCGCAAGGACTGCATCAGTCGCATGGGGTGCAGCCTTCACACCTACAGCAGCATTTGCATGGGGTACAGCCTTCGTATGTAGTGCAGGCATTCACTTGGAGTGCAGCCTACACATGAAGTGCATCCTTCACATGGAATGCAGCCTTCACCTGGAGTGCAGCCATTTATATGGAATGCAGCCTTCACATGGAGTGCTGCCTTCGCATGGAGTGCTGCCTTCACATGGACTGCAGCCACAAGGTGTGTTGATCTCAAAATATGAGCTTTCCTTCACAAGGAGTGCAGCCTTTGCAATTAGTGCAGCCTTTGCAAGGAGTGCAGCCTTCGCAAGGAGTGCAGCCTTCGCAAGGGATGCAGCCCTCACATGCATTGCAGCCTTCGCAAGGAGTGCAGCCTTCGCAAGGAGTGCAGCATTCGCAAGGAATGCAGCATTCGCATGGAGTGCAGCCTTCGCAAAGAGTGCCGCCTTTGCGTCTTTGAGTGCGCTTTTCCCTGCGAAGGTGAGGGCGTATCGAGTTGAAATTTTTATGACGTACTGAGGACGGTGATCGCTTGTCGGTGCCAAAGTTTTAAGATTGTAAGTGAAGGCAGCGCGGAGTTACGGACGTTTAAGCAGCGTATTTTGAAAGACGATGAGAAGAGACGCGACGCGCCGCCTAGTGCCAAGAGTGCAATTTGCTTTAATATAGGACCGTGTGGCGACGTAAAAAAATGCTAGTTTCTACAGTAGGATGAATGGAAAGTAAGAGAAAATGTTTAATTTGTAATGAAACGTGAGGAAAAAGGAGCTTTTGCGTGCGTTTGTGTAATGCGTAATTGTTTTCGGCTCGTATTTGTGTCTTTGAGTGCGCTTTTCCCTGCGAAGGTGAGGGCGTATCGAGTTGCACTCCATGTGAAGGCCGCACTCCTTGCGAAGGCTCCACTCCTTGCGAATGCTGCACTCCTTGCGATGCTGCACTCCTTGCTAAGGCTCTACCCCTTGCGAAGGCTGCAATGCATGTGAAGGCTGCACTCCTTGCGAAGGCTCCACTCCTTGCGAATGCTGCACTCCTTGCGAATGCTGCACTCCTTGCAAAGGCTGTACTCCTTGCAAAGGCTGCAATGCATCCTTCGCAAAGAGTGCCGCCTTCGCATGGAGTGTGGCATTTGCATGGATTGCAGCCTTCACATGGAGTGCACCCTTCACATGGATTGAAGCCTTCACATGGAGTGTAGCCTTCCCAATGGAGTGCAACATTGGCATGGAGTGTAGCCTTCGCAAGGACTGCATCAGTCGCATGGGGTGCAGCCTTCACACCTACAGCAGCATTTGCATGGGGTACAGCCTTCGTATGTAGTGCAGGCATTCACATGGAGTGCAGCCTACACATGAAGTGCAGCCTTCACATGGAGTGCATCCTTCACATGGAGTGCAGCCATTTATATGGAATGCAGCCTTCACATGGAGTGCTGCCTTCGCATGGAGTGCTGCCTTCACATGGACTGCAGCCACAAGGTGTGTTGTCCTCAAAATATGAGCTTTCCTTCACAAGGAGTGCAGCCTTTGCAAGGAGTGCAGCCTTTGCAAGGAGTGCAGCCTTCGCAAGGAATGCAGCCTTCACATGCATTGCAGACTTCGCAAGGAGTACAGCCTTCGCAAGGAGTGCAGCATTCGCAAGGAGTGGAGCCTTCGCATGGAGTCCAGCCTTCGCAAAGAGTACCGCCTTTGCATGGAGTGTGGCCTTTGCATGGATTTCAGCCTTCACATGGAGTGCAGCCTTCACATGGAGTGAAGCCTTCACATGAAGTGTAGCCTTCCCAATGGAGTGCAACATTGGCATGGAGTGTAGCCTTTGCAAGGACTTCATCAGTCGCATGGGGTGCAGCCTTCACACCTTCAGCAGCATTCGCATGGGGTACAGCCTTCGTATGTAGTGCTGGCATTCACATGGAGTGCAGCCTACACATGAAGTGCAGCATTCACATGGAGTGCAACCTTCACATGGAGTACAGCTATTCATATGGAATGCAGCCTTCACATGGAGTGCAGCTTTCACATGGAGTGCTGCCTTCGCATGGAGTGCTGCCTTCACATGGACTGCAGCCACAAGGTGTCTTGTCCTCAAAAGATGAGCTTTCCTTCACAAGGAGTGCAGCCTTTGCAAGGAGTGGAGCCTTTGCAAGGAGTGCAGCCTTTGCAAAGAGAGCAGCCTTTGCAAGGAGTGCAGCCTTCGCAAGGAATGCAGCCTTCACATGCATTGCAGCCTTTGCAAGGAGTACAGCCATTGCAATCAGTGCAGCATTCGCAAGGAGTGCAGCATTGGCAAGCAGTGGAGCCTTCGCAAGGAGTGCAGCCTTCACATGCATTGCAGCCTTCGCAAGGAGTACAGCCTTCGCAAGGAGTGCAGCATTCGCAAGAAGTGCAGCATTCGCAAGGAGTGGAGCCTTCGCAAGGACTGCGGCGTTCGCATGGAGTGCAGCCTTCGCATAGGGTGTGGCCTTTGCATGGAGTGCTGCCTTCGCATGGAGTGCTGCCTTCACATGCATTGCAGCCTTTGCAAGGAGTACAGCCATTGCAATCAGTGCAGCATTCGCAAGGAGAGCAGCATTCGCAAGGAGTGTAGCCTTCGCAAGGAGTGCATCAGTCGCATGGGGTGAAGCCTTCACACCTACAGCAGCATTCGCATGGGGTACAGCCTTCGTATGTAGTGCAGGCATTCACACGGAGTGCAGCCTACACATGAAGTGCAGGCTTCACATGGAGTGCAGCCTTCACATGGAGTGCAGCCATTCATATGGAATGCAGCCTTCACATGCAGTGCAGCCTTCACATGGAGTGCTGCCTTCGCATGGAGTGCTGCCTTCACATGGAATGCAGCCACAAGGTGTGTTGTCCTCAAAAGATGAGCTTTCCTTCATAAGGAGTGTAGCCTTTGCAAGGACTGGAGCCTTTGCAAGGAGTGCAGCCTTTGCAAGGAGTGCGGCCTTTGCAAGGAGTGCAGCCTTTGCAAGGAATGCAGCCTTCACATGCATTGCAGCCTTTGCAAGGAGTACAGCCTTTGCAAGGAGTGCAGCATTCGTAAGGAGTGCAGCATTCGCAAGGAGTGGAGCCTTCGCAAGGAGTGCAGCCCTCATATGCATTGCAGCCTTCGCAAGGAGTATAGCCTTAGCAAGGAGTGCAGCATCGCAAGGAGTGCAGCATTCGCAAGGAGTGGAGCCTTCGCAAGGAGTGCGGCCTTCACTTGGAGTGCAGCCTTCGCATGGAATGTGGCCTTTGCATGGATTTCAGCCTTCACATGGAGTGCAGACTTCACATGTAGTGAAGCCTTCATATGGAGTGTAGCCTTCGCAATGGAGTGCAACATTGGCATGGAGTGTAGCCTTTGCAAGGAGTGCATCAGTCACATGGGGTGCAGCCTTCACACCTACAGCAGCATTAGCATGGGGTACAGCCTTCATATGTAGTGCAGGCATCCACATGGAGTGCAGCCTACACATGAAGTGCAGCCTTCACATGGAGTGCAGCCTTCACATGGAGTGCAGCCATTCATATGGAAAGCAGCCTTCACATGGAGTGCTGCCTTCGCATGGAGTGCTGCCTTCACATGGACTGCAGCCACAAGGTGTGTTGTCCTCAAAATATGAGCTTTCCTTCACAAGGAGTGCAGCCTTTGCAAGGAGTGCAGCCTTTGCAAGGAGTGCAGCCTTCGCAAGGAGGGCAGCCTTCGCAAGGAATGCAGCCTTCACATGCATTGCAGCCTTCGCAAGGAGTACAGCCTTCGCAAGGATTGCAGCATTCGCAAGGAATGCAGCATTCGCATGGAGTGGAGCCTTCGCAAGGAGTGCAGCCTTTGCATGGAGTGCAGCCTTCACAAAGAGTGCCGCCTTTGCATGGATTGTGGCCTTTGCATGGATTTCAGCCTTCACATGGAGTGCAGCCTTCACAAGGAGTGAAGCCTTCACATGGTGTGCAGCCATTCATATGGAATGCAGCCTTCACATGGAGTGCAGCCTTCACATGGAGTGCTGCCTTCGCATGGTGTGCTGCCTTCACAAGGACTGCAGCCACAAGGTGTGTTTTCCTCGAAAGATGAGCTTTCCTTCACAAGGAGTGCAGCCTTTGCAAGGAGTGGAGCCTTTGCAAGGAGTGCAGCCTTTGCAAGGAGTGCAGCATTTGCAAGGAGTGCAGCCTTCACAAGGAATGCAGCCTTCACATGCATTGCAGACTTCGCAAGGAGTACAGCCTTCGCAAGGAGTGCAGCATTCGCAAGGAGTGCAGCATTCGCAAGGAGTCGAGCCTTCGCAAGGAGTGCAGCCTTGGCATGGAGTGCAGCCTTCGCAAAGAGTGCCGCCTTCGCATGGAGTGTGGCAATTGCATGGATTGCAGCCTTCACATGGAGTGCACCCTTCACATGGATTGAAGCCTTCACATGGAGTGTAGCCTTCCCAATGGAGTGCAACATTGGCATGGAGTGTAGCCTTCGCAAGGACTGCATCAGTCGCATGGGGTGCAGCCTTCACACCTACAGCAGCATTTGCATGGGGTACAGCCTTCGTATGTAGTGCAGGCATTCACATGGAGTGCAGCCTACACATGAAGTGCAGCCTTCACATGGAGTGCAGCCTTCACATGGAGTGCAGCCATTTATATGGAATGCAGCCTTCACATGGAGTGCTGCCTTCGCATGGAGTGCTGCCTTCACATGGACTGCAGCCACAAGGTGTGTTGTCCTCAAAATATGAGCTTTCCTTCACAAGGAGTGCAGCCTTTGCAAGGAGTGCAGCCTTTGCAAGGAGTGCAGCCTTCGCAAGGAATGCAGCCTTCACATGCATTGCAGACTTCGCAAGGAGTACAGCCTTCGCTAGGAGTGCAGCATTCACAAGGAGTGGAGCCTTCGCATGGAGTCCAGCCTTCGCAAAGAGTACCGCCTTTGCATGGAGTGTGGCCTTTGCATGGATTTCAGCCTTCACATGGAGTGCAGCCTTGACATGGAGTGAAGCCTTCACATGGAGTGTAGCCTTCCCAATGGAGTGCAACATTGGCATGGAGTGTAGCCTTTGCAAGGACTTAATCAGTCGCATGGGGTGCAGCCTTCACACCTTCAGCAGCATTCGCATGGGGTACAGCCTTCGTATGTAGTGCTGGCATTCACATGGAGTGCAGCCTACACATGAAGTGCAGCCTTCACATGGAGTGCAACCTTCACATGGAGTACAGCTATTCATATGGAATGCAGCCTTCACATGGAGTGCAGCCTTCACATGGAGTGCTGCCTTCGCATGGAGTGCTGCCTTCACATGGACTGCAGCCACAAGGTGTCTTGTCCTCAAAAGATGAGCTTTCCTTCACAAGGAGTTCAGCCTTTGCAAGGAGTGGAGCCTTTGCAAGGAGTGCAGCCTTTGCAAAGAGAGCAGCCTTTGCAAGGAGTGCAGCCTTCGCAAGGAATGCAGCCTTCACATGCATTGCAGCCTTTGCAAGGAGTACAGCCTTTGCAAGGAGTACAGCATTCGCAAGGAGTGCAGCATTCGCAAGGAGGGCAGCGTTTGCAAGTAGTGCAGCCTTCACATGCATTGCAGCCTTCGCAAGGAGTACAGCCTTCGCAAGGAGTGCAGCCTTCGCAAGGAGTGCAGCATTCGCAAGGAGTGGAGCCTTCGCATGGAGTGCAGCCTTCGCAAAGAGTGCCGCCTTTGCATGGAGTGTGGCCTTTGCATGGATTTCAGCCTTCACATGGAGTGCAGCCTTCACATGGAGTGAAGCCTTCACATGGAGTGTAGCCTTCCCAATGGAGTGCAACATTGGCATGGAGTGTAGCCTTCGCAAGGAGTGCATCAGTCGCATGGGGTGCAGCCTTCACACCTGCAGCAGCATTTGCATCGGGTACAGCCCTCGTATGTAGTGCAGGCATTCACATGGAGTGCAGCCTACACGAGAAGTGCAGCCTTCACATGGAGTGCAGCCTTCACATGGAGTGCAGCCATTCATATGGAATGCAGCCTTCACATGGAGTGCAGCCTTCACATGGAGTGCTGCCTTCGCATGGAGTGCTGCCTTCACATGGACTGCAGCCACAAGGTGTCTTGTCCTCAAAAGATGAGCTTTCCTTCACAAGGAGTGCAGCCTTTGCAAGGAGTGCAGCCTTTGCAAGGAGTGCAGCCTTCGCAAGGAATGCAGCCTTCACATGCATTGCAGCCTTTGCAAGGAGTACAGCCTTTGCAAGGAGTACAGCATTCGCAAGGAGTGCAGCATTCGCAAGGAGGGGAGCGTTTGCAAGTAGTGCAGCGTTCACATGCATTGCAGCCTTTGCAAGGAGTACAGCCTTCGCAAGGAGTACAGCATTCGCAAGGAGTGCAGCATTCGCAAGGAGGGGAGCATTTGCAAGTAGTGCAGCCTTCACATGCATTGCAGCCTTCGCAAGGAGTACAGCCTTCGCAAGGAGTGCAGCATTCGCAAGGAGTGCAGCATTCGCAAGGAGTGCAGCATTCGCAAGGAGTGGAGCCTTTGCATGGAGTGCAGCCTTCGCAAAGAGTGCCGCCTTTGCATGGAGTTTGGCCTCTGCATGGTTTTCAGCCTTCACATGGAGTGCAGCCTTCACATGGAGTGAAGCCTTCACATGGAGTGTAGCCTTCCCAATGGAGTGCAACATTGGCATGGAGTGTAGCTTTCGCAAGGAGTGCATCAGTCGCATGGGGTGCAGCCTTCACAACTACAGCAGCATCATCATGGGGTACAGCATTCGTATGTGGTGCAGGCATTCACATGGAGTGCAGCCTACACATGAAGTGCAGCCTTCACATGGAGTGCAGCATTCACATGGAGTGCAGCCATTCATATGGAATGCCGCCTTCACATGGAGTGCAGCCTTCACATGGAGTGCTGCCTTCACATGGAGTACTGCCTTCACATGGACTGCAGCCACAACGTGTGTTGTCCTCAAAAGATGAGCTTTCCTTCACAAGGAGTGCAGCCTTTGCAAGGAGTGGAAACTTTGCAAGGAATGCAGCCTTTGCAAGGAGTGCAGCCTTTGCAAGGAGTGCAGCCTTCGCAAGGAATGCAGCCTTCACATGCATTGCAGCCTTTGCAAGGAGTGCAGCCTTCGCAAGGAATGCAGCCTTCACATGCATTGCAGCCTTTGCAAGGAGTGCAGCATTCGCAAGGGGTGCAGCATTCGCAAGGAGTGGAGCCTTCGCAAGGAGTGCAGCCTTCACATGCATTGCAGCCTTTGCAAGGAGTACAGCATTCGCAAGGAGTGCAGCATTCGTAAGGAGGGCAGCGTTTGCAAGTAGTGCAGCCTTCACATGCATTGCAGCCTTCGCAAGGAGTACAGCCTTCGCAAGGAGTGCAGCCTTCGCAAGGAGTGCAGCATTCGCAAGGCGTGGAGCCTTCACATGGAGTGAAGCCTTCACATGGAGTGTAGCCTTCGCAATGGAGTGCAACATTGGCATGGAGTGTAGCCTTCGCAATGAGTGCATCAGTCGCATGGGGTGCAGCCTTCACACCTACAGCAGCATTCGCAAGGGGTACAGCCTTCGTATGTAGTGCAGGCATACACATGTAGTGCAGCCTACACATGAAGTGCAGCCTTCACATGGAGTGCAGCCTTCACATGGAGTGCAGCCATTCACATGGATTGCAGCCTTCACATGGAGTGCAGCCTTCACATGGAGTGAAGCCTTCACATGGAGTGTAGCCTTCCCAATGGAGTGCAACATTGGCATGGAGTGTAGCCTTTGCAAGGAATGCATCAGTCGCATGGGGTGCAGCCTTCACACCTACAGCAGCATTCGCATCGAGTACAGCCCTCGTATGTAGTGCAGGCATTGACATGTAGTGCAGCCTACACATGAAGTGCAGCCTTCACATGGAGTGAAGCCTTCACATGGAGTGCAGCCATTCATATGGAATGCAGCCTTCACATGGAGTGCAGCCTTCATATGGAGTGCTGCCTTCGCATGGAGTGCTGCCTTCACATGGACTGCAGCCACAAGGTGTGTTGTCCTTAAAAGATGAGCTTTCCTTCACAAGGAGTGCAGCCTTTGCAAGGAGTGGAGCCTTTGCAAGGAGTGCAGCCTTTGCAAGGAGTGCAGCCTTTGCAAGGAGTGAAGCCTTCGCAAGGAATGCAGCCTTCACATGCATTGCAGCCTTTGCAAGGAGTACAGCCTTTGCAGGGAGTACAGCATTCGCAAGGAGTGCAGCATTTGCAAGGAATGGAGCGTTCGCAAGGATTGCAGCCTTCACATGCATTGCAGCCTTCGCAAGGAGTACAGGTTTCACAAGGAGTGCAGCATTCGCAAGGAGTGCAGCATTCGCAAGGAGTGCAGCATTCGCAAGGAGTGCGGCCTTCACATGGAGTGCAGCCTTCACATGGGGTGCAGCCATTCATATGGAATGCAGCCTTCACATGGAGTGCTGCCTTCGCATGGAGTGCTGCCTTCACATGGACTGCAGCCACAAGGTGTGTTGTCCTCAAAATATAAGCTTTCCTTCACAAGGAGTGCAGCCTTTGCAAGGAGTGCAGCCTTCGCAAGGAGTGCAGCCTTCGCAAGGAATGCAGCCTTCACATGCATTGCAGCCTTCGCAAGGAGTACAGTCTTTGCAAGGAGTGCAGCATTCGCAAGGAATGCAGCATTCGCATGGAGTAGAGCCTTCGCAAGGAGTGCAGCCTTTGCATGGAGTGCAGCCTTCGCAAAGAGTGCCGCCTTTGCATGGAGTGTGGCCCTTGCATGGATTTCAGCTTTCACATGGAGTGCAGCCGTCACATGGAGTGAAGCCTTCACATGGAGTGCAGCCATTCATATGGAATGCAGCCTTCACATGGAGTGCAGCCTTCACATGGAGTGCTGCCTTCGCATGGTGTGCTGCCTTCACATGGACTGCAGCCACAAGGTGTGTTGTCCTCAAAAGAAGAGCTTTCCTTCACAAGGAGTGTAGCCTTTGCAAGGAGTGGAGCCTTTGCAAGGAGTGCAGCCTTTGCAAGGAGTGCAGAATTCGCAAGGAACACAGCCTTCGCAAGGAATGCAGCCTTCACATGCATTGCAGACTTCGCAAGGAGTACAGCCTACGCAAGGAGTGCAGCATTCGCAAGGAGTGCAGTATTCGCAAGGAGTCGAGACTTCGCAAGGAGTGCAGCCTTCGCATGGAGTGAAGCCTTCGCAAAGAGTGCCGCCTTTGCATGGAGTGTGGCCTTTGCATGGATTGCAGCCTTCACATGGAGTGCAGCCTTCACATGGAATGAAGCCTTCACATGGAGTGTAGCCTTCCCAATGGAGTGCAACATTGACATGGGGTGTAGCCTTCGCAATGACTGCATCAGTCGCATGGGGTGCAGCCTTCACACCTACAGCAGCATTTGCATGGGGTACAGCCTTCGTATGTAGTGCAGGCATTCACATGGAGTGCAGCCTACACATGAAGTGCAGCCTTCACATGGAGTGCAGCCTTCACATGCAGTGTAGCCATTCATATGGAATGCCGCCTTCACATGGAGTGCAGCCTTCACATGGAGTGCAGCCACAAGGTGTGTTGTCCTCAAAAGATGAGCTTTCCTTCACAAGGAGTGCAGCCTTTGCAAGGAGTGGAGATTTTGCAAGGAATGCAGCCTTTGCAAGGAGTGCAGCCTTTGCAAGGAGTGCAGCCTTCGCAAGGAATGCAGCCTTCACATGCATTGCAGCCTTTGCAAGGAGTACAGCCATTGCAATCAGTGCAGCATTCGCAAGGAGTGCAGCATTCGCAAGCAGTGGAGCGTTCGCAAGGAGTGCAGCCTTCACATGCATTGCAGCCTTCGCAAGGAGTACAGCCTTCGCAAGGAGTGCAGCATTCGCAAGAAGTGCAGCATTCGCAAGGAGTGGAGCCTTCGCAAGGAGTGTGGCGTTCGCATGGAGTGCAGCCTTCGCATGGGGAGTGGCCTTTGCATGGAGTGCTGCCTTCGCATGGAGTGCTGCCTTCACATGGACTGCAGCCACAAGGTGTGTTGTCCTCAAAAGATGAGCTTTCCTTCACAAGGAGTGCAGCCTTTCCAAGGAGTGGAGCCTTTGCAAGGAATGCAGCCATTGCAAGGAGTGCAGCCTTTGCAAGGAGTGCAGCCTTCGCAAGGAATGCAGCCTTCACATGCATTGCAGCCTTTGCAAGGAGTACAGCCATTTCAATCAGTGCAGCATTCGCAAGGAGTGCAGCATTCGCAAGCAGTGGAGCCTTCGCAAGGAGTGCAGCCTTCACATGCATTGCAGCCTTTGCAAGGAGTACAGCCATTGCAATCAGTGCAGCATTTGCAAGGAGTGCAGCATTCGCAAGGAGTGTAGCCTTCGCAAGGAGTGCATCAGTCGCATGGGGTGAAGCCTTCACACCTACAGCAGCATTCGCATGGGGTACAGCCTTCGTATGTAGTGCAGGCATTCACACGGAGTGCAGCCTACACATGAAGTGCAGGCTTCACATGGAGTGCAGCCTTCACATGGAGTGCAGCCATTCATATGGAATGCAGCCTTCACATGCAGTGCAGCCTTCACATGGAGTGCTGCCTTCGCATGGAGTGCTGCCTTCACATGGAATGCAGCCACAAGGTGTGTTGTCCTCAAAAGATGAGCTTTCCTTCATAAGGAGTGTAGCCTTTGCAAGGACTGGAGCCTAAGCAAGGAGTGCAGCCTTTGCAAGGAGTGCGGCCTTTGCAAGGAGTGCAGCCTTTGCAAGGAATGCAGCCTTCACATGCATTGCAGCCTTTGCAAGGAGTACAGCTTTTGCAAGGAGTGCAGCATTCGTAAGGAGTGCAGCATTCGCAAGGAGTGGAGCCTTCGCAAGGACTGCAGCCCTCATATGCATTGCAGCCTTCGCAAGGAGTACAGCCTTAGCAAGGAGTGCAGCATCGCAAGGAGTGCAGCATTCGCAAGGAGTGGAGCCTTCGCAAGGAGTGCGGCCTTCACTTGGAGTGCAGCCTTCGCATGGAATGTGGCCTTTGCATGGATTTCAGCCTTCACATGGAGTGCAGCCTTCACATGTAGTGAAGCCTTCATATGGAGTGTAGCCTTCGCAATGGAGTGCAACATTGGCATGGAGTGTAGCCTTTGCAAGGAGTGCATCAGTCACATGGGGTGCAGCCTTCACACCTACAGCAGCATTTGCATGGGGTACAGCCTTCATATGTAGTGCAGGCATCCACATGGAGTGCAGCCTACACATGAAGTGCAGCCTTCACATGGAGTGCAGCCTTCACATGGAGTGCAGCCATTCATATGGAAAGCAGCCTTCACATGGAGTGCTGCCTTCGCTTGGAGTGCTGCCTTCACATGGACTGCAGCCACAAGGTGTGTTGTCCTCAAAATATGAGCTTTCCTTCACAAGGAGTGCAGCCTTTGCAAGGAGTGCAGCCTTTGCAAGGAGTGCAGCCTTCGCAAGGAGTGCAGCCTTCGCAAGGAATGCAGCCTTCACATGCATTGCAGCCTTCGCAAGGAGTACAGCCTTCGCAAGGAGTGCAGCATTCGCAAGGAATGCAGCATTCGCATGGAGTGGAGCCTTTGCAAGGAGTGCAGCCTTTGCATGGAGTGCAGCCTTCGCAAAGAGTGCCGCCTTTGCATGGAGTGTGGCCTTTGCATGGATTTCAACCTTCACATGGAGTGCAGCCTTCACATGGAGTGAAGCCTTCACATGGAGTGCAGCCATTCATATGGAATGCAGCCTTCACATGGAGTGCAGCCTTCACATGGAGTGCTGCCTTCGCATGGTGTGCTGCCTTCACAAGGACTGCAGCCACAAGGTGTGTTGTCCTCAAAAGAAGAGCTTTCCTTCACAAGGAGTGCAGCCTTTGCAAGGAGTGGAGCCTTTGCAAGGAGTGCAGCCTTTGCAAGGAGCGCAGCCTTTGCAAGGAGTGCAGCCTTTGCAAGGAGTGCAGCCTTCACAAGGAATGCAGCCTTCACATGCATTGCAGCCTTCACAAGGAGTACAGCCTTTGGAAGGAGTGCAGCATTCGCAAGGAGTGCAGCATTCGCAAGGAGTGGCGCCTTCGCAAGGAGTGCAGCCTTCACATGCATTGCAGCCTTCGCAAGGAGTACAGCCTTCGCAAGGAGTGCAGCATTCGCAAGGAGTGCAGCATTCGCAAGGAGTGGATCCTTCGCAAAGAGTGCAGCCTTCGCATGGATTGCAGCATTCTCAAAGAGTGCCGCCTTTGCATGGAGTGTGGCCTTTGCATGGATTTCAGCCTTCACATGGAGTGCAGCCTTCATATAGAGTGAAGCCTTCACATGGAGTGTAGCCTTCCCAATGGAGTGCAACATTGGCATGGAGTGTAGCCTTCGCAAGGAGTGCATCAGTCGCATGGGGTGCTGCCTTCACACCTACAGCAGCATTCACATGGGGTACAGCCTTCGTATGTAGTGCAATAAATTCACATGGAATGCAGCCTACACATGAAGTGCAGCCTTCACATGGAGTGCAGCCTTCACATGGAGTGCTGCCTTCGCATGGAGTGCTGCCTTCACATGGACTGCAGCCACAAGGTGTCTTGTCCTCAAAAGATGAGCTTTCCTTCACAAGGAGTGCAGCCTTTGCAAGGAGTGCAGCCTTTGCAAGGAGTGCAGCCTTCGCAAGGAATGCAGCCTTCACATGCATTGCAGCCTTTGCAAGGAGTACAGCCTTTGGAAGGAGTACAGCATTCGCAAGGAGTGCAGCATTCGCAAGGAGGGGAGCGTTTGCAAGTAGTGCAGCCTTCACATGCATTGCAGCCTTTGCAAGGAGTACAGCCTTCGCAAGGAGTGCAGCATTCGCAAGGAGTGCAGCATTCACAAGGAGTGGAGCCTTCGCAAGGAGTGCAGCCCTCACATGCATTGCAGCCTTCGCAAGGAGTACAGCCTTAGCAAGCAGTGCAGCATCGCAAGGAGTGCAGCATTCGCAAGGAGTGGACCCTTCGCAAGGAGTGCGGCCTTCACATGGAGTGCAAACTTCGCAAGGAATGTGGCCTTTGCATGGATTTCAGCCTTCACATGGAGTGCACCCTTCACATAGAATGAAGCCTTCACATGGAGTGTAGCCTTCCCAATGGAGTGCAACATTGGCATGGAGTGTAGCCTTCGCAAGGACTGCATCAGTCGCATGGGGTGCAGCCTTCACACCTACAGCAGCATTTGCATGGGGTACAGCCTTCGTATGTAGTGCAGGCATTCACTTGGAGTGCAGCCTACACATGAAGTGCATCCTTCACATGGAATGCAGCCTTCACCTGGAGTGCAGCCATTTATATGGAATGCAGCCTTCACATGGAGTGCTGCCTTCGCATGGAGTGCTGCCTTCACATGGACTGCAGCCACAAGGTGTGTTGATCTCAAAATATGAGCTTTCCTTCACAAGGAGTGCAGCCTTTGCAATTAGTGCAGCCTTTGCAAGGAGTGCAGCCTTCGCAAGGAGTGCAGCCTTCGCAAGGGATGCAGCCCTCACATGCATTGCAGCCTTCGCAAGGAGTGCAGCCTTCGCAAGGAGTGCAGCATTCGCAAGGAATGCAGCATTCGCATGGAGTGGAGCCTTCGCAAGGAGTACAGCCTTAGCATGGAGTGCAGCCTTCGCAAAGAGTGCCGCCTTTGCATGGAGTGTGGCCTTTGCATGGATTTCAGCCTTCACATGGAGTGCAGCCTTCACATGGAGTGAAGCCTTCACATGGAGTGCAGCTATTCATATGGAATGCAGCCTTCACATGGAGTGCAGCCTTCACATGGAGTGCTGCCTTCGCATGGAGTGCTGCCTTCACAAGGAATGCAGCCACAAGGTGTGTTGTCCTCAAAAGATGAGCTTTCCTTCACAAAGAGTGCAGCCTTTCCAAGGAGTGCAGCCTTTGCAAGGAGTGCAGCCTTCGCAAGGAATGCAGCCTTCACAAGGAATGCAGCCTTCACATGCATTGCAGCCTTCGCAAGGAGTACAGCCTTCGCAAGGAGTGCAGCATTCGCAAAGAGTGCAGCATTCGCATGGAGTGGAGCCTTCGCAAGGAGTGCAACCTTTGCATGGAGTGCAGCCTTCGCAAAGAGTGCCGCCTTTGCATGGAGTGTGGCCTTTGCATGGATTTCAGCCTTCACATGGAGTGCAGCCTTCACATGGAGTGATGCCTTCACATGGAGTGTAGCCTTCCCAATGGAGTGACACATTGGCATGGAGTGTAGCCTTTGCAAGGAGTGCATCAGTCACATGGGGTGCAGCCTTCACACCTACAGCAGCATTCGCATGGGGTACAGCCTTCATATCTAGTGCAGGCATTCACATGGAGTGCAGCCTACACATGAAGTGCAGCCTTTACATTGAGTGCAGCCTTCACATGGAGTGCAGCCATTCATATGGAATGCAGCCTTCACATGGAGTGCAGCCTTCACATGGAGTGCTGCCTTCGCATGGAGTGCTGCCTTCACATGGACTGCAGCCACAAGGTGTGTTGTCCTCAAAAGATGAGCTTTCCTTCACAAGGAGTGCAGCCTTTGCAAGGAGTGGGGCCTTTGCAAGGAGTGCAGCCTTTGCAAGTAGTGCAGCCTTTGCAAGGAGTGCAGCCTTTGCAAGGAATGCAGCCTTCACATGCATTGCAGACTTCGCAAGGAGTACAGCCTTCACAAGGAGTGCAGCATTCGCAAGGAGTGCAGCATTCGCAAGGAGTCGAGCTTTCGCAAGGTGTGCAGCCTTCGCAAGGAATGCAGCCTTCACATGCATTGCAGCCTTCGCATTGAGTGTAGCCTTCGCAAGGAGTGCAGCATTCGCAAGGAGTGGAGCCTTCGGATGGAGTGCTGCCTTCGCAAAGAGTGCCGCCTTCACATGGAGTGCAGCCTTTGCAAGGAGTGCAGCCTTCGCAAGGAATGCACCCTCGACATGCATTGCAGCCTTTGCAAGGAATACAGCCTTTGCAAGGAGTACAGCATTCGCAAAGAGTGCAGCATTTGAGAGGAGTGCAGCATTCGCAAGGAGTGGAGCCTTCGCATGGAGTGCAGCCTTCGCAAAGAGTGCCGCCTTTGCATGGAGTGTGGCCTTTGCATGGATTTCAGCCTTCACATGGAGTGCAGCCTTCACATGGAGTGAAGCCTTCACATGGAGAGTAGCCTTCCCAATGGAGTGCAACATTGGCATGGAGTGTAGCCTTCGCAAGGAGTGCATCAGTCGCATGGGGTGCAGCCTTCACACCTACAGCAGCATTGTCATGGGGTACAGCCTTCGTATGTAGTGCAGGCATTCACACGGAGTGCAGCCTACACATGAAGTGCAGCCTTCACATGGAGTGCAGCCTTCACATGGAGTGCAGCCATTCATATGGAATGCAGCCTTCACATGGAGTGCAGCCTTCACATGGAGTGCTGCCTTCGCATGGAGTGCTGCCTTCAAATGGACTGCCGCCACAAGGTGTTGTCCTCAAAAGATGAGCTTTCCTTCACAAGGAGTGCAGCCTTTGCAAGGAGTGGGGACTTTGCAAGGAGTGCAGCCTTTGCAAGGAAAGCAGCCTTTGCAAGGAGTGCAGCCTTTGCAAGGAATGCAGCCTTCACATGCATTACAGCCTTTGCAAAGAGTACAGCCTTTGCAAGGAGTGCAGCATTCGCAAGGAGTGCAGCATTCGCAAGGAGTGGAGCCTTCGCAAGGAGTGCAGCCTTCACATGCATTGCAGCGTTCGCAAGGAGTACAGCCTTAACAAGGAGTGCAGCATCGCAAGGAGTGCAGCATTCGCAAGGAGTGGAGCCTTTGCAAGGAGTGCAGCCTTCACATGGAGTGCAGCCTTCGCATGGAATGTGGCCTTTGCATGGATTTCAGCCTTCACATGGAGTTCAGCCTCCACATGGAGTGAAGCCTTCATATGGAGTGTAGCCTTCACAATGGCGTGCAACATTGACATGGAGTGTAGCCTTCGCAAGGAGTGCATCAGTCGCATGGCGTGCAGCCTTCACACCTGCAGAAGCATTTGCATGGGGTACAGCCTTCATATGTAGTGCAGGCATTCACATGGAGTGCAGCCTACACATGAAGTGCAGCCTTCACACGGAGTGCAGCCTTCACATGGAGTGCAGCCATTCATATGGAATGCAGCCTTCACATGGATTGCTGCCTTCGCATGGAGTGCTGCCTTCACATGGACTGCAGCCACAAGGTGTGTTGTCCTCAAAATATGAGCTTTCCTTCACAAGGAGTGCAGCCTTTGCAAGGAGTGCAGCCTTTGCAAGGAGTGCAGCCTTCGCAAAGAGTGCCGCCTTTGCATGGAGTGTGGCCTTTGCATGGATTTCAGCTTTCACATGGAGTGCAGCCTTCACATAGAGTGAAGCCTACACATGGAGTGCAGCCATTCATATGGAATGCAGCCTTCACATGGAGTGCAGCCTTCACATGGAGTGCTGCCTTCGCATGGAGTGCTGCCTTCACATGGACTGCAGCCACAAGGTGTGTTGTCCTCAAAAGATGAGCTTTCCTTCACAAGGAGTGCAGCCTTTGCAAGGAGTGGAGCCTTTGCAAGGAGTGCAGCCTTTGCAAGGAGCGCAGCCTTTGCAAGGAGTACAGCCTTTGCAAGGTGTGCAGCCTTCACAAGGAATGCAGCCTTCACATGCATTGCAGCCTTCACAAGGAGTACAGCCTTTGGAAGGAGTGCAGCATTCGCAAGGAGTGCAGCATTCGCAAGGAGTGGCGCCTTCGCAAGGAGTGCAGCCTTCACATGCATTGCAGCCTTCGCAAGGAGTACAGCCTTCGCAAGGAGTGCAGCATTCGCAAGGAGTGCAGCATTCGCAAGGAGTGGATCCTTCGCAAAGAGTGCAGCCTTTGCATGGATTGCAGCATTCTCAAAGAGTGCCGCCTTTGCATGGAGTGTGGCCTTTGCATGGATTTCAGCCTTCACATGGAGTGCAGCCTTCATATAGAGTGAAGCCTTCACATGGAGTGTAGCCTACCCAATGGAGTGCAACATTGGCATGGAGTGTAGCCTTCGCAAGGAGTGCATCAGTCGCATGGGGTGCTGCCTTCACACCTACAGCAGCATTCACATGGGGTACAGCCTTCGTATGTAGTGCAGGAAATTCACATGGAGTGCAGCCTACACATGAAGTGCAGCCTTCACATGGAGTGCAGCCTTCACATGGAGTGCAGCCATTCATATGGAATGCAGCTTTCACATGGAGTGCAGCCTTCACATGAAGTGTTGCCTCCGCATGGAGTGCTGACTTCACATGGACTGCAGCCACAAGATGTGTTGTCTTCAAAAGATGAGCATTCCATCACAAGGAATGCAGCCTTTGCAAGGAGTGGAGCCTTTGCAAGGAGCGCAGCCTTTGCAAGGAGTGGAGCCTTCACATGCATTGCAGCCTTCGCAAGGAGTACAACCTTCGCAAGGAGTACAGCATTCGCAAGGAGTGCAGCATTCGCAAGGAGTGGAGCCTTCGCAAGGAGTGCAGCCTTCACATGCATTGCAGCCTTCGCAAGGAGTACAACCTTCGCAAGGAGTGCAGCATTCGCAAGGAGTGCAACATTCGCAAGGAGTGGAGCCTTCGCAAGGAGTGCGGCCTTTTCATGGAGTGCAGCCTTCGCATGGAGTGCAGCCTTCACATGGAGTGAAGCCTTCACATGGAGTGTAGCCTTCCCAATGGAGTGCAACATTGGCATGGAGTGTAGCCTTCGCAAGGAGTGCATCAGTCGCATGGGGTGCTGCCTTCACACCTACAGCAGCATTTGCATCGGGTACAGCCCTCGTATGTAGTGCAGGCATTCACATATAGTGCAGCCTACACATGAAGTGCAGCCTTGACATGGAGTGCAGCCTTCACATGGAGTGCACCCATTCATATGGAATGCAGCCTTCACATGAAGTGCAGCCTTCACATGGAGTGCTGCCTTCGCATGGAGTGCTGCCTTCACATGGACTGCAGCCACAATGTGTCTTGTCCTCAAAAGATGAGCTTACCTTCTCAAGGAGTGCAGCCTTTGCAAGAAGTGGAGCCTTTGCAAGGAGTGCAGCCATTGCAAGTAGTGCAGCCTTTACAAGGAGTGCAGCCTTCGCAAAGAATGCAGCCTTCACATGCATTGCAGCCTTTGCAAGGAGTAGAGCCTTTGCAAGGGGTACAGCATTCGCAAGGAGTGCAGCATTCGCAAGGAGGGGAGCGTTCGCAAGTAGTGCAGCCCTCACATGCATTGCAGCCTTCGCAAGGAGTACAGCCTTCGCAAGGAGTGCAACATTCGCAAGTAGTGCAGCATTTGCAAGGAGTGCAGCATTCGCAAGGAGTGGAGCCTTTGCATGCAGTGCAGCCTTCGCAAAGAGTACCGCCTTAGCATGGAGTTGGCCTTTGCATGGTTTTCAGCCTTCACATGGAGTGCTGCCTTCACATGGACTGCAGCCACAAGGTGTGTTGTCTTCAAAAGATGAGCTTTCCTTCACAAGGAGTGCAGCCTTTGCAAGGAGTGGAGCCTTTGCAAGGAAAGCAGCCTTTGCAAGGAGTGCAGCGTTTGCAAGGAGTGCAGCCTTCGCAAGGAATGCAGCCTTCACATGCATTGCAGCCTTTGCAAGGAGTACAGCCTTTGCAAGGAGTGCAGCATTCGCAAGGAGTCCAGCATTCGCAAGGAGTGGAGCCTTTGCAAGGAGTGCAGGCTTCACATGCATTGCAGCCTTCGCAAGGAGTACAGCCTTCGCAAGGAGTGCAGCATTCGCAAGAAGTGCAGCATTCGCAATGAGTGGAGCCTTCGCAAGGAGTGCGGCGTTCGCATGGAGTGCAGCCTTCGCATGGAGTGTGGCCTTTGCATGGATTTCAGCCTTCACATGGAGTGCAGCCTTCACATGGAGTGAAGCCTTCACATGGAGTGTAGCCTTCGCAATGGAGTGCAACATTGGCATGGAGTGTAGCCTTCGCAAGGAGTGCATCATTCGCATGGGGTGCAGCCTTCACACCTACAGCAGCATTTGCATGGGGTACAGCCTTCGTATGTAGTGCAGGCATTCACACGGAGTGCAGCCTACATATGAAGTGCAGCCTTCACATGGAGTGCAGCCTTCACATGGAGTGCAGCCATTCAAATGGAATGCAGCCTTCACATGGAGTGCAGCCTTCACATGGAGTGCTGCCTTCGCATGGAGTGTTGCCTTCAAATGGACTGCAGCCACAATGTGTTGTCCTCAAAAGATGAGCTTTCCTTCACAAGGAGTGCAGCCTTTGCAAGGAGTGGAGCCCTTGCTAGGAGTGCAGCCTTTGCAAGGAGTGCAGCCTTTGCAAGGAATGCAGCCTTTGCAAGGAATGCAGCCTTCACATGCATTGCAGCCTTTGCAAGGAGTACAGCCTTTGCAAGGAGTGCAGCATTCGCAAGGAGTGCAGCATTCGCAAGGAGTGGAGCCTTCGCAAGGAGTGCAGCCTTCACATGCATTGCAGCCTTCGCAAGGGGTAGAGCCTTAGCAAGGAGTGCAGCATCGCAAGGAGTGCAGCATTCGCAAGGAGTGGAGCCTTCGCAAGGAGTGCGGCCTTCACATGGAGTGCAGCCTTCGCATGGAATGTGGCCTTTGCATGGATTTCAGCCTTCACATGGAGTGCAGCCTTCACATGGAGTGAAGCCTTCATATGGAGTGTGGCCTTCGCAATGGAGTGCAACATTGGCATGGAGTGTAGCCTTCGCAAGGAGTGCATCAGTAGCATGGGGTGCAGCCTTCACACCTACAGCAGCATTTGTATGGGGTACAGCCTTCATATGTAGTGCAGGCATTCACATGGAGTGCAGCCTACACATGAAGTGCTGCCTTCACATGGAGTGCAGCCATTCATATGGAATGCAGCCTTCACATGGTGTACTGCCTTCGCATGGAGTGCTGCCTTCACATGGACTGCAGCCACAAGGTTTGTTGTTCTCAAAATATGAGCCTTCCTTCACAAGGAGTGCAGCCTTTGCAAGGAGTGCAGCCTTTGCAAGGAGTGCAGCCTTCACAAGGAGTGCAGCCTTCGCAAGGAATGCAGCCTTCAAATGCATTGCAGCCTTCGCAAGGAGTACAGCCTTCGCAAGGAGTGCAGCATTCGCAAGGAATACAGCATTCGTATGGAGTGGAGCCTTCGCAATGAGTGCAGCCTTCACATGGAGTGCTGCCTTCGCATGGAGTGCTGCCTTCACATGGAGTGCTGCCTTCACATGGACTGCAGCCACAAGGTGTGTTGTTCTCAAAATATGAGCTTTCCTTCACAAGGAGTGCAGCCTTTGCAAGGAGTGCAGCCTTTGCAAGGAGTGCAGCCTTCGCAAGGAATGCAGCCTTCACATGCATTGCAGCCTTCGCAAGGAGTACAGCCTTCGCAAATAGTGCAGCATTCGCAAGGAATACAGCATTCGCATGGAGTGGAGCCTTCGCAATGAGTGCAGCCTTTGCATGGAGTGCAGCCTTCACAAAGAGTGCCGCCTTTGCATGGAGTGTGGCCTTTGCATGGATTTCAACCTTCACATGGAGTGCAGCCTTCACATGGAGTGAAGCCTTCACATGGAATGCAGCCATTCATATGGAATGCAGCCTTCACATGGAGTGCAGCCTTAACATGGAGTGCTGCCTTCGCATGGAGTGCTGCCTTCACATGGACTGCAGCCACAAGGTGTGTTGTCCTCAAAAGATGAGCTTTCCTTCACAAGGAGTGCAGCCTTTGCAAGGAGTGGAGCCTTTGCAAGGAGTGCAGCCTTTGCAAGGAGTGCAGCATTTGCAATGAGTGCAGCCTTCGCAAGGAATGCAGCCTTCACATGCATTGCAGACTTCGCAAGGAGTACAGCCTTCGCAAGGAGTGCAGCATTCGCAAGGAGTGCAGCATTCGCAAGGAGTCGAGCCTTCGCATGGAGTGCAGCCTTCGCAAGGAGTGCCGCCTTTGCATGGAGTGTGGCCTTTGCATGGATTTCAGCCTTCACATGGAGTGCAGCCTTCACATGGGGTGAAGCCTTCACATGGAGTGTAGCCTTCCCAATGGAGTGCAACATTGGCATGGGGTGTAGCCTTCGCAAGGACTTCATCAGTCGCATGGGGTGCAGCCTTCACACCTACAGCAGCATTCGCATGGGGTACAGCCTTCGTATGTAGTGCAGGCATTCACATGGAGTGCAGCCTACACATGAAGTGCAGCCTTCACATGGAGTGCAGCCACAATGTGTCTTGTCCTCAAAAGATGAGCTTTCCTTTACAAGGAGTGCAGCCTTTGCAAGGAGTGGAGCCTTTGCGAGGAGTGCAGAATTTGCAAGGAGTGCAGCCTTTGCAAGGAGTTCAGCCTTCGCAAGGAATGCAGCCTTCACATGCATTGCAGCCTTTGCAAGGAGTACTGCCGTTGCAAGGAGTACAGCATTCGCAAGGAGTGCAGCATCCGCAAGGAGTGCAGCATTCGCAAGGAGTGGAGCCCTTTCATGGAGTGCAGCCTTCGCAAAGAGAGCCGCCTTTGCTTGGAGTGTGGCCTTTGCATGGTTTTCAGCCTTCACATGGAGTGCAGCCTTCACATGGAGTGAAGCCTTCACATGGAGTGTAGCCTTCAAAATGGAGTGCAACATTGGCATGGAGTGTAGCTTTCGCAAGGAGTGCATCAGTCGCATGGGGTGCACCCTTCACAACTACAGCAGCATCAGCATGGAGTACAGCCTTCGTATGCAGTGCAGGCATTCACATGGAGTGCAGCCTACACATGAAGTGCAGCCTTCACATGGAATGCAGCCTTCACATGGAGTGCAGCCATTCATATGGAATGCCGCCTTCACATGGAGTGCAGCCTTCACATGGAGTGCTGCCTTCGCATGGAGTGCTGCCTTCACAAGGACTGCAGCCACAAGGTGTGTTGTCCTCAAAAGATGAGCTTTCCTTCACAAGGAGTGCAGCCTTTGCAAGGAGTGGAGCCTTTGCAAGGAGTGCAGCCTTTGCAAGGAGTGCAGCCTTCGCAAGGAGTGCAGCAGTCGCAAGGAGTGCAGCATTCGCAAGGAGTCGAGAATTCGGAAGGAGTGCAGCATTCGCATGGAGTGCAGCCTTCGCAAAGAGTGCCGCCTTCGCATGGAGTGTGTCCTTTGCATGGATTGCAGCCTTCACATGGAGTGCAGCCTTCACATGGAATGAAGCCTTCACATGGAGTGTAGCCTTCCCAATGGAGTGCAACATTGGCATGGAGTGTAGCCTTCGCAAGGACTGCATCAGTCGCATGGGGTGCAGCCTTCACACCTACATCAGCATTCGCATGGGGTACAGCCTTCGTATGTAGTGCAGGCATTCACATGGAGTGCAGCCTACACATGAAGTGCAGCTTTCACATGGAGGGCAGCCTTCACATGGAGTGCAGCCAATCATATGGAATGCAGCCTTCACATGGAGTGCAGCCTTCACATGGAGTGCTGCCTTCGCATAGAGTGCTGCCTTCACATGGACTGCAGCCACAAGGTGTGTTGTCCTCAAAATATGAGTTTTCCTTCACAAGGAGTGCAGCCTGTGCAAGGAGTGGAGCCTTTGCAAGGAGTAGAGCCTTTGCAAGGAGTGCAGCCTTTGCAAGGAGTGCAGCCTTCGCAAGGAGTGCAGCCTTCGCAAGGAACGATGCCTTCACATGCATTGCAGCCTTTGCAAAAAGTACAGCCTTCGCAAGGAGTGCAGCATTCGCAAGGAGTGCAGCATTCGCAAGGAGTGCAGCCTTTGCATGGAATTCAGCCTTCGCAAAGAGTGCCGCCTTTGCATGGAGTGTGGCCTTTGCATGGATTTCAGCATTCACATGGAGTGCAGCCTTCACATGGAGTGAAGCCTTCACATGGAGTGTAGCCTTCCCAATGGAGTGCAACATTGGCATGGAGTGTAGCCTTCGCAAGGAGTGCATCAGTCACATGGGGTGCAGCCTTCACACCTACAGCAGCATTCGCATGGGGTACAGCCTTCGTATGTAGTGCAGGCATTCACATGGAGTGCAGCCTACACATGAAGTGCAGCCTTCACATGGAGTGCAGCCTTCACATGGAGTGCAGCCATTCATATGGAATGCAGCCTTCACATGGAGTGCAGCCTTCACATGGAGTGCTGCCTTCGCATGTAGTGCTGCCTTCACATGGACTGCAGCCACAAGGTGTGTTGTCCTCAAAATATGAGCTTTCCTTCACAAGGAGTGCAGCCTTCGCAAGGAGTGCAGCCTTAGCAAGGAGTGCAGCCTTTGCAAGGAGTGCAGCCTTCACAAGGAGTGCTGCATTCGCAAGGAGTGCAGCATTCGCAAGCAGTGGAGCCTTCGCAAGGAGTGCAGCCTTTGCATGGATTTCAGCCTTCACATGGAGTGCAGCCTTCACATGGAGTGAAGCCTTCACATGGAGTGTAGCCTTCCCTATGGAGCGCAACATTGGTATGGAGTGTAGCCTTCGCAAGGAGTGCATCAGTCACATGGGGAGCAGATTTCACACCTACAGCAGCATTCGCATGGGGTACAGCCTTCGTATGTAGTGCAGGCATTCACATGGAGTGCAGCCTACACATGAAGTGCAGCCTTCACATGGAGTGCAGCCTTCACATGGAGTGCAGCCATTCATATGGAATGCAGCCTTCACATGGAGTTCAGCCTTCACATGAATTGCTGCCTTCGCATGGAGTGCTGCCTTCACATGGACTGTAGCCACAAGGTGTGTGGTCCTCAAAAGATGAGCTTTCCTTCACAAGGAGTGCAGCCTTTGCAAGGAGTGGAGCCTTTGCAATGAGTGCAGCGTTTGCAAGGAGTGCAGCCTTTGCAAGGAGTGCAGCCTTTGCAAGGAATTCAGCCTTCACATGCATTGCAGCCTTTGCAAGGAGTACCGCCTTCTCAAGGATTTCAGCATTCGCAAGGAGGGCTGCATGCGCAAGGAGTGGAGCCTTCGCAAGGTGTGCAGCCTTTGCAAGGAATGAAGCCTTCACATACATTGCAGACTTCGCAAGGAGGACAGCCTTCGCAAGGAGTGCAGCCTTCACAAGGAGTGCAGCATTCGCAAGGAGTGGAGCCTTCGGATGGAGTGCAGCCCTCGCAAAGAGTGCCGCCTTCGCAAGGAGTGTGGCCTTTGCATGGATTGCAGCCTTCACATGGAGTGCAGCCTACACATGGAATGAAGCCTTCACATGGAGTGTAGCCTTCCCAATGGAGTGCAACATTGGCATGGAGTGTAGCCTTCGCAAGGAGTGCATCAGTCGCATGGGGTGCAGCCTTCACACCTACAGCAGCATTCGCAAGGGGTAGAGCTTTCGTATGTAGTGCAGGCATTCACATGGAGTGCAGCATACACATGAAGTGCAGCCTTCACATGGAGTGCAGCCATCACATGGAGTGCAGCCATTCATATGGAATGCAGCCATCTGTCTCGCGTGTGTGCCTTCACATGGAGTGCTGCCTTCGCATGGAGTGCTGCCTTCACATGGAATGCAGCCACAAGGTGTGTTGTCCTCAAAAGATGAGCTTTCCCTTCATAAGGAGTGTAGCCTTTGCAAGGACTGGAGCCTAAGCAAGGAGTGCAGCCTTTGCAAGGAGTGCGGCCTTTGCAAGGAGTGCAGCCTTTGCAAGGAATGCAGCCTTCACATGCATTGCAGCCTTTGCAAGGAGTACAGCTTTTGCAAGGAGTGCAGCATTCGTAAGGAGTGCAGCATTCGCAAGGAGTGGAGCCTTCGCAAGGACTGCAGCCCTCATATGCATTGCAGCCTTCGCAAGGAGTACAGCCTTAGCAAGGAGTGCAGCATCGCAAGGAGTGCAGCATTCGCAAGGAGTGGAGCCTTCGCAAGGAGTGCGGCCTTCACTTGGAGTGCAGCCTTCGCATGGAATGTGGCCTTTGCATGGATTTCAGCCTTCACATGGAGTGCAGCCTTCACATGTAGTGAAGCCTTCATATGGAGTGTAGCCTTCGCAATGGAGTGCAACATTGGCATGGAGTGTAGCCTTTGCAAGGAGTGCATCAGTCACATGGGGTGCAGCCTTCACACCTACAGCAGCATTTGCATGGGGTACAGCCTTCATATGTAGTGCAGGCATCCACATGGAGTGCAGCCTACACATGAAGTGCAGCCTTCACATGGAGTGCAGCCTTCACATGGAGTGCAGCCATTCATATGGAAAGCAGCCTTCACATGGAGTGCTGCCTTCGCTTGGAGTGCTGCCTTCACATGGACTGCAGCCACAAGGTGTGTTGTCCTCAAAATATGAGCTTTCCTTCACAAGGAGTGCAGCCTTTGCAAGGAGTGCAGCCTTTGCAAGGAGTGCAGCCTTCGCAAGGAGTGCAGCCTTCGCAAGGAATGCAGCCTTCACATGCATTGCAGCCTTCGCAAGGAGTACAGCCTTCGCAAGGAGTGCAGCATTCGCAAGGAATGCAGCATTCGCATGGAGTGGAGCCTTTGCAAGGAGTGCAGCCTTTGCATGGAGTGCAGCCTTCGCAAAGAGTGCCGCCTTTGCATGGAGTGTGGCCTTTGCATGGATTTCAACCTTCACATGGAGTGCAGCCTTCACATGGAGTGAAGCCTTCACATGGAGTGCAGCCATTCATATGGAATGCAGCCTTCACATGGAGTGCAGCCTTCACATGGAGTGCTGCCTTCGCATGGTGTGCTGCCTTCACAAGGACTGCAGCCACAAGGTGTGTTGTCCTCAAAAGAAGAGCTTTCCTTCACAAGGAGTGCAGCCTTTGCAAGGAGTGGAGCCTTTGCAAGGAGTGCAGCCTTTGCAAGGAGCGCAGCCTTTGCAAGGAGTGCAGCCTTTGCAAGGAGTGCAGCCTTCACAAGGAATGCAGCCTTCACATGCATTGCAGCCTTCACAAGGAGTACAGCCTTTGGAAGGAGTGCAGCATTCGCAAGGAGTGCAGCATTCGCAAGGAGTGGGCGCCTTCGCAAGGAGTGCAGCCTTCACATGCATTGCAGCCTTCAACACGCGATCTAGTGT
>NW_026062811.1:0-26279 GCF_023897955.1 Schistocerca gregaria | reverse complement strand
ACACACGCGAGACAGATAGATTGGGTACCCCTCCAACAACAACGCTTCTCATACAAGCGCACCAACTGGGAGCAATTCAAAGCTGACGTAACTGCAGCAATTGCCCAGGGCCCCGCCTCCAACTGCAGACTCTGCAGAACAGGCGCTCAAAGACCTCACCAGCACGATCCTGCAAGCAGCTAAGGAGGCCACACCACAGCCACCGGACGGCACTCCCCCTGCTAAGCAACTCCCGCCGCACCTGCTTGCCCAAATCAGAAACAAAAAACAGGATCGCTAAAGAGTGGAAGCTCACTAGAAACCCCGCAACTAGAAGGCTACTGAACCGCCTACAAAGAGAGCTCAAGGTCGCGCTCACTGAGCACCGCAACCAGCAATGGTCGGCGCGACTTTCCGCCCTCCGCGTGGACGACAATAGCCTCTGGCAGGCGACCAAACAGATCACCAAAAGACGCGCCAGACTGCCACCTCTGCACGGCGAGCGCGGACTTGTCTTTAGCACCTCAGACAAGGCAAATGCACTAGCAGATGCCTTTGAAAAACAATTCCGCCCTGCAGAGGCGCAGGACAGGGACCACGAAGCCGTCGTTCGACGTCAGCTCGCCACATTCCTTGCGGCGGACGACGCCGACGACGACGAAGAAAACACACCGCTCTTTACACCCGACGACGTGAATCGAGTAATCAGATCGCTACCCAACAAAAGAGCCCCAGGCCACGACCAGCTCAACAACGTAGTAGTGAAACACCTCCCTCCCCCAGCCATAGCCCGCATCGTAAACATCTTCAATGAGATCACGCGTTCCCGCAAGTTTCCAAGGTGCTGGAAACACGCAGAAGTCGTTGCAATCGCGAAACCCGGTAAAGACCCGGTTTTCCCGCAGAACCACCGACCAATCAGCCTTTTGCCAACCCTTAGCAAAATCTACGAACGCCTGCTACTTATTCCCATTCTTGACCACGTCAAATCGCAACAAATCCTGCCCGACTTCCAGTTCGGTTTTCGGCAGGAACACTCCGCGCCCCAACAAATAATGAGGGTCGTTGAAGCAGCTACCGAAAGCTTCAATCGCAAAAGCTACTGCGGGGTAGTGCTACTCGACGTAGCCGCTGCCTTTGACTCTGTCTGGCACACCGGGCTCCTCTATAAACTATTCTCCCAAGGCTTCCCAGGTCCGATAGTGAAGCTACTCGCGAGCTATCTCTCCCAAAGGACTTTCTCCGTTAGGATCGAGTCGTCGCTTTCCACTAAACGGCGCATCAGGGCAGGCGTGCCCCAGGGGTCGGTACTGGGCCCGGTACTGTACAACCTGTACACTGCCGATCTCCCGACCGTACCGCTGGTGCACACTGCCCAGTATGCCGACGACACAGCGTTCTTCACACGTAACCCCAACAGAGACAGGGTTACGCGAAGACTGCAAACAGCGCTGGACGAGACCGGCCGCTGGGCTAAAAAATGGCGCATCACAATCAACGAGACCAAAACTCAAGCCATAATGGTCACCCGGAAACTGGGCAAGCGGGCTCCCGCCCGTCAGCCGCTACTGCTTAAGCTGAACGGCCAAGAGCTTCCGTGGCGACGTACCGCCAGGTACCTTGGAGTCACTCTCGACACCAGGCTCACCTGGAGGGCTCACATCGAGGACTTGCGCCGCAAAGCTAGTGGTAGGATGCAAATGTTGTATCCTATCCTCAACACCCACAGCACTCTAGCGGCTGACATAGGAGTCAGGACGTACTGCTCACTAATACGGCCAATAATGGAGTACGCTTGCCCTGTCTGGGGATATGCGGCTCACTGGCATCTCCGCAAACTCCAGTCGGTACAAAACCGGGCGCTTAAAAGGGCATTACACCTTCCCTTCCGCTTCCCCACTGCTGACCTACACGAAGCAGCTGGCATACCTCCGCTCCACGAGCGGTTCAAAGAACTGGCCGAAAGTTTCTACGACAATTCCGCCAGATCAGACAACCGACATATCAAAAACTTGGGACTGTACGACACAACACTGGACAGACACAGACGACCAAAACATATGTTAACCGACTAAGACAGCCTACAAGGCAGCACTGAAATACAAACTCACTGCAACAATTAAAAAAAAAACGACATACCAAACAACATAGACAATAATAACAAAAAGCATAGAGGAGGAAATGTCCCGAAGGACAACACCCTCCATCATATACGCTTTCCTCGAAAGTGAGGAAAGCGCAGATGCAGTAGTCGCACGCATATCCTCCACGCCGCATCCGCATCCGCAGTAGCCATGGCCCGGACAAAGCAAACGGCCCGCAAGTCCACCGGCGGAAAGGCGCCGCGCAAACAGCTCGCCACCAAGGCGGCGAGGAAGAGCGCGCCCGCCACCGGCGGCGTCAAGAAGCCCCACCGCTACAGGCCGGGCACCGTCGCCCTGCGAGAAATCAGGCGCTACCAGAAGAGCACAGAGCTGCTCATCCGCAAGCTGCCATTCCAGCGCCTAGTGCGCGAGATCGCCCAGGACTTCAAGACCGACCTGCGCTTCCAGAGCTCCGCAGTCATGGCCCTGCAGGAGGCCAGCGAGGCCTACCTCGTCGGCCTCTTCGAAGACACCAACCTGTGCGCAATCCACGCCAAGCGAGTCACCATCATGCCCAAGGACATCCAGCTCGCGCGCCGCATCCGCGGCGAGCGCGCCTAAACCCGCACACCGCCAAACAAACAAAACGGCCCTTTTCAGGGCCACTAACGTCTCTCCGTCGCGAGCAAAACTTTGTCGGTCGCAACGACTAGTTCCCCACTCACTCTCCAGTCCAGTCCAGTCGTCCCACCCCCGGCCCGGCCCGGCCCGGCCCGGCGCGGCGCCGCCGTTTCCAAAAAAAAAAAAAAGCACCGCACCGGCCGAGCCAAGTCGCAAGCGTCAAATAGCGCCACCCACACAGGCCACGGCACAAAACGTGACGCCCGGAAAGCAAAGCAAAGCAAAAAAGACTATTCCAAAACCACCACCAAGACAAACAAACAAACGCGGCGCAAAATAAATAGGTAAAAATAATAAAAGTAAAATACACTTTATGTAACACCAACCGCGGCGCCGCCGCCCACGCCCGCCAACGACCCCACAATCCAACCACCGCGGCACGCAAACACCATCCACACATGACACAAACAAACAAACGCCAGCAAGCAAGACAGACAGACAAGGCAACCGACCGACCACGACACGACAATCAACACCTTCCCGACGTGCTTTGATGGCCCTGAGAAGGGCCGTTTTTGTTTTTGTCCGGGACCGCGCGACAGCCTCTGGTTGCGCGCCGGCCACCAGGCGACGGTGTCAACCGCCAACCCTTCCCTGCCCTTTTTACTTCTTCTTCTTGGGCGAAGCCTTCGCCTTAGACGGCGTCGCCGTCGCCTTCTTCGGGCGCGGCGCCTTCGGCTTCTTCGTCGGAACCTTGGCGGCCTTCTTCGCCTTCGACGGCGACTTGGCCTTGGCCGGCTTGGCCGCAGCCGCCTTCTTCGCACCCGCGGGAGCGGCCGACGCCGCAGACGCCTTCTTGGCGGCGCCCGCCTTCCGACCGGTCGCCGCCTTCACGCCGCCAGCCTTCTTTGCGCCGGCCGCACGGGCCCCCTTCTTCTCCTTGCTGGCCGGAGCGGCGCGCTTCTTCTTCGCACCACCGCCGCCACCACGAGCCTTGCCGCCCTCGGCCGCCCCGCCGCCGGCGCCGGCAAGCTTGAAAGAGCCCGACGCGCCCTTCCCCTTCGTCTGCACCAGCTCGCCAGCCACGACGGCCGACTTGAGGTACTTCTTGATAAAGGGCGCCAGCTTCTCCGCGTCCAGCTTGTAGTGCGCGGCAATGTACTTCTTGATCGCCTGCAGCGACGACCCGCCGCGCTCCTTCAGACTCTTGATGGCGGCCGTCACCATCTCAGAGGTGCGCGGGTGCGCAGGCTTGGCGCGCGGCTTCTTCGCAGACGACGCAGACTTGGCCTTCTTCGTAGTGCCGGTGGCGGCGGGTGCCGCGGCAGTCTCGTTCGTAGCCGCCTGGTCTGCCATCTTTTGCCTGTTCTCTTTTCTTTTTTCCCCCTTGGTTTCGCTTCCTTCTCTCCTTCGACGACGCACAACAGCGAGGGGCGCGCAGCAGAGAATAGCCGCGCACGCGCCTGGCCCAGCCAGTGTCGCGGGCGGGCGCGGACGGCCGAGAGAGCGGCCGCCACTCGGCGCGCCGCCGCGCCGCCGCGCCGCGCCTCCCGCGCTTGCTACCGCCCAACGTCCGACAGCCTGCGCGGAGCAGCCCCCAACCTGCGCCGCAACCACCCGCGCCATTCAAACCACCGAGGATGGGGCTACACACACCGACACCACGGTCGCCAACCAGTCGCCGCGGCGGCGCCGCAAACCACGGCCAAACTGCAGCCACCGCGCGCCACAGCCTGGGTCGGCCCGCCGAGAATCGCCGCCCCCGCCCAAATGCCGCCCCCACAGCCCCAGCCGACGACCCGCCACAATGGCCAAACCTTCGTCAAAACTCCCACACCGTCGCCGCGGCAGCCCGGCCACCGCGGCCGGCGCCACAGCCACACGAGCCGAGTCGTGCGGCGATGACGGCCGTGCACAAACGCACCTCCGCCGCCCCATCGCCTTCCGCCGTTTTCCCGATCGGCCCGCAGCCGTCGGGCCACGGCCGCGGGCCGTCCTCCTCCTCTCGCCTCGCCCGCCAACACCCACAGCCCTTCCAACACATTTTTCTTTTTCTTTTTTCTTTTTTTTTTTTCTACTTTTTTACGATCGCCGCCTGCGCAACATGGCACCGGCCGACGGAGCGCCAACCCCCCCGCCACAGGCGAAAACAAAACAACGATAAACAAACAAACAAAATAAATTACCAGCCAGCCCCAACTACAGACACACCGAATCTGCCCTCACAGCCGACCTTACACGCCTCAACGTCAAAACAAAGGTGGTTTCTTTCTTTCAACGGTTACCTTACCTTAGGTTACGTCAGGTTAGGCTAAGAAGGCGTCAGGGTTAGGTTAAGCGTTGACGTGACGTCACGTCTTAACGTAGGCGTTAAGCTAAGGTTGCGGTCACGTACGTTAGGTTAAGGCGACTTGGGGGTTGGCCTAAGGGCTTAGGTTAGGTTACGTTAGTTTAGGTGGCTGCGTTAACGGCTTAAAGAAGTTTAGGAGGTTAAGGCGTCGAGGCGGCCGCACCCCCTTAGCTGCTGCGGCTCGGCCACGCCACGCCACGCCACGCCACGCTTTGGGGTTTCATAAGGTCGCGCGGCGGGTCGTCGGCACGCCGCAAAGGACAAAACTGCAAGACGACGTCGAAAAACAAACAACAGGTAAAAAATAAATAAGTAAAAATAAACGACGCCGACAGGCGGGGATCAGCAGAACGAGCAGATTCCGGAGAGCGAACGAGACACACACGCACGCACGCACGCACGCACACACACACACACACAAACCCCCCCGAGCCGAGAGAGCACAGCACCACCACGTGTCGGCCTCCGCTCACCCGACTCGGCTGGGCTGGGCTGGGCTGGGCTGGGCTGGCGGCCGGGCCGGATGCACGTACACGTACGGCTACAGCCACTACCCGTACACAGCCGCTCTTCACGCAACACCAGCCAAATGGCGCGCCCGCGGCTCGTCGCGGTCGCGGTCGCGGTCGCGGTCGCAACGCCACGCCGGCACACTTTCGGCACCACCGTTTTCGCGCGCACCGCAAACAAAAACGCAGCCGACACACACAGAAAAAAAAACAACACAGAGCGCGAGAGACGGGCGGCGGCGCACCTTTCGCCAGCCGGCAGGCAATCGACTCGCCCAGTACGACAAACGTGCACGCCACCCCACCCACCAACCAACCAACCAACCAACCAGTCGTCGTCGTCGTCGTCCCGAAATCAAACAAACTCAGCCCCTGCTGCCAACGGACGCAGGCGCCACGCAGCTCCCTTCCCGCCACACTCGATTCGCAGCGCAACTCACCCGGCACACCGTCAAACGACGGGCTGGGCTCGCCGCATCGCCGCAACCTACACACCTTCCCCGCCACGACGCACAGCCCCACCAGACGCCCGTGCCGCAACGACACTACTGCACTACCACTACCGCACTACTCCTCTCGCCCTTGCCATACACGACACAACACGCCAAAAAATGAAAATCCAAATACAAACAAAAACACCGCCCCCACGACCCAAACACATGCACGGCGCGCCAACACACGCGAGGCAAGGCACGCAGCAAACGGCGTCCCCTCCGCGTCGCGCCATCAACCTACACACACAAGGCAACACCAACAACAAACAGCCAGCCAGCCCCACTCTCACGCCGCAAAAACAGAAAACACACCGAAACCGCCAAACGCCGCACATTCGCGCTTCGCACTCACCACACACCTCTCGGCATCCGTTTCGCACACAACGACGCGACGCACAATACATCATCACGGGCTACGCACGCACACCGCGACCCACTTTTTTACGACGCCCTCGGCAGAGCACACGTGCCCACGCCCACACACAGTCGACACAACGACGCAGCGCGCAGCAGACGCGGCCGCAACACATACCTCCCCGACGACGCGCCAACACCGCCAGCCACTGCTCACTCGCCCAAGCAACCCGTGCACACAACTGCCACACGCGTCCACCACGCCGCCGCCAACCACCCGCCCGCCAGGGGGCGCTCACGTCCGCGACAACAGCGCGGCACCGCCGGACCGGGCCGAACCGAGCCGAGCCGCCGCCTCCTCTCCACTCGGCACGCCACGTCCTGCTTGCAAAACACCTGGCTCGTCCCTCTGTACACACAACGCGCCTGCCTGCGGTCGCCGCCGGCATCTATCTACCTGCGCATCGGAGCCAGGCCGGCAAGCCCACACTTAAATAATGCACTTCAACCAGCCAAACAAACCCACTCTTCCTTTCTTTGCACAGCGCATGCAACAGCAGCCCCAGGAGCCGGGCCCGCCGCCAGCGTCTCCTCCTCCTCTGGGCACAGCCAGCCAGCCAGCCGTTCCCACCGCCCCGCCCCTGCTCTGCAGAACAAGAAAAAACGAAAAAGTACCAACACACGCACCCAAAGCGTAAGCCAGACAAGACCAGCCTCTCCAAGGCCACACACACGCAAAAAAACAAAAACACAAAAACACTACAACAAAATAAAATAAAATGAAAAAGAAAAAGCAAGCTGTCGCCTCGCCCCCGCCCGTCCCCCCACCCCACCACATTCGCCCCCTCCGCTTGTTTTCCTTTCTACAATTTCCCTCTTTTCCACCCAATATCCCGCCGCGGTTTACGGGCACCGGCCGATTTTGCGCCCGCCCACATGTGTGCCTACTCCCCACCAACCATTCCCTCCGCAGCCCGCAGCCCGCTTTTCCCCCCCTCCCTGCCCACACCACACCACACCACACCACACCACACCACACCACACCACACCGACGGTGCTGACGTCGACACGCACCCAAGACAGGGGCCACGACCGTCTTTTTTCCTGGGCCCATCCCCGCACCGCACCTCCTTCCAATCATCAACGCTGTGGCGCCTGTGTCCGCGCGAGACGCGTGCGCGCCGCCTCTCTCAACATCCGTCCGCCGTCCGCCGTCCGCCGTCCGCCGTCCGGCCCGTTTTTCGGCCCCCAGGCCATCCGTCAACCACCACTGCCCCTGCCCCTGCCCCTGCCCCTGCCCGCCCCGCACCACACCACACACCGCTGCTTGCCCCGGCCGTTGCCACCAAAGGCGCCAACCGCAGCCCGCGCGCGCCAGAAACTACAGGGACCCAGCCGACCGACGAAAATCAGAGCAATTGGCCGGGAGGATCAAAAAGAGAGCTCCGAAAACCACCGTAGCGAGGCGTGGGAGGAAACGTTACGAGAAGCAGAAAGGGACCAGGAAAAATTCTGGAAATTTCTTAAAACTCGTAAACTAAACACGAAACATCTACATCTACATGGGGAAGGAACGACCCCACAGACCGAGCTGAAGCACTGGCGGATTCACTAGAAAGGCAATTCCAAGCACCAGAAGCGGTAGATGACGAAACTGATGACCACCAGGAAATGGTACTCAGAAGGGTAAAACCGCATCCTAAGTGCCCCGATCAGAACATCTTTCACAATCCAATAAACGCAGAAACCCCGTATCTTATCACATCACAAACATACACACATCCTAAGAAGGCATCAGGCCCGGATTCCAACTACTACATCACCTACCTCCAGCAACTATCAATTATCTATCTAACATCAATATATAATGCTTGCTTCAGACTAAACTACTTGGAAACAGGCCCGAGTCATCACATTACCAAAGCCAAACAAGGACTTATTATTTCCGCAAAACTATAGGCCAACTTCCTTGGAAACGTTCTCGGAAAGCTCATTCAAACTGAACTGAAGAAATTCAATTCTTAAAGGATAACAACATAATCATCCCACAACAATTCCGATTCCGCGAAGAACACAGCACCACCCACCAGGTGACCAGACTAGTCGAGCACATATGTCAGGCCAGAAACATTAGACACAGTACTGGAGCAGTCCTGCTTGACATTGGAAAAGCATTCGGATAACGCCTTATCTACAAGCTCCACCAGTACAACTGCCCCATCCACATTATTGCTTCTTTTCTCCGCAACAGAGCATTCTATGTCCATGTACCAGGAGCGGCAAGTAACACTAGATCCATAGAGGCTGGAGTCCCGCAAGGCTCAGTGCTGGGGCCCATTCTCTACTCAATATACACAAACAAACAGCTGGGAGGACACTTGTCACTATTTGCAGACGACACTGCAGTCTACCGCAGCAGTTCTAACCTGCAATATAGAGTCACAAAAATAGAGCAACACCTACAATCCATCCAGAAATGGGCTAACCAATGGAAACAAAAAACAATAAACGCGGAGAAAACCCAAGCAATACAATACGATTCACATTCAAAAAGAATACCTCCTAACCTGCATATACGCCTCAGAAATAACAATCTTCCATGGTCAGGCACAATAAAGTATCTAGGCATCAAGCTGGACAAGAGGTTGACATTTAGAGACCATGTTACACACGTTTGTAACAAGGCTGCAGCAGCAATATTCAGACTGTACCCAATCATCAAAGGAAACAGAATAAATATGCGCGCCAAAAAGAAAATCTCCAAAACCGTCATAGGAACCAGCCATCACTTACGGCTCTGAAAATCTGGTCAATGGCCGCAGACACCAAACATAACAAGAGTAAAAAAGGGTGCACAACAAATACTTCAGAATTACTGCTGATGCCGGCCGGTACCAGACAAACCGAGACATATACACAAACCATAACATACTCAATCAAAATCCCGGAAATCATCCAAAGAAAAATCCATAAAGTTTTTTTTTTTTTTTTTCCACCAAACCACGGATTCGAACCACCCACTCATCAGAAATCTGGGACAAAATCCACCCGACCCAAGAACGACATTTCCCATCACGACAAAACACCACAAACTACAACATACCATGATAAACAAAAATAAAATACAAACACCATAACACTCACTCAAACAACAAACATCTACACACACCCAAGAGACCCTATCATCCCATCATTTTGTTACCCAACATAATCAGACAGAAGGCAGGGATCAAGGACAGATCCGGTCCTTCGAGTACAGGGGGTAAAAAATACCCATCAGACCAGCTCTCTCTCTCTCTCTCTCCTCCTCGCTTCTCCGTGCCGACGCTGCCCCGCACACGCGTTCGGCCGACACCAACACGACAGGTCTTTGGGGCCCCGCCACTGCGCACACGCACGCCTCCTCCTCTTCCTTAGTTCTTTTTCGCTTTTCTTTTCTCCCCCGCCCCCCGCTCTCACCGCCACATCATCCCGCAACCCTTGGGGGATGTTTCCCAACATCAACGCGCCCCAATTCCACTCTCTGCCCGTGCCGCACTCTCCACTTTGCTTCTCCCCGTCCCCTACACACACGACTACCGAAACCCCGGTTGACACACCTTCTCGTAGGACAGGGGTGCGTGCGTGCGTGCGTGCGTGCGTGCGTTGTCTTGACGGTGACAGCAACAGCAACGGATCCGTCCATCCCATTCCCCCCCACTCGGTAAAGAACCATGTTCAACCCACACTACACAACAAGGGGGGCACACACGAACGCGAAAGAAAGGGCAGGGCAGGGGCAACTATCTCGTACACATTCTTCCTCAGAACCCACATATCGCATCAACGAACGGCAGGCCAATTGCGGACTCAGCCGTGTCAGGCAAATCCAACCCAGCCAACACCTCCCACGGAAACCCTGACACTGATCCAGCAGTACGTCCACATACATCGCCACACCAAATACGGGTGACGAGTGAGCAACAAATGGAACAATACACAACAAGGGCTGACCTAATAAAAACTGCACGTCACGTCATACCTTCCAGACAGACGCAGTTCCGACGGGACGGCGGAACCGTATACGTACCTTTCAGCCACAACAACCGACCGACTGGACACGCCCGCGTCTCCAGCCAGCCAACCACCAGGGCCACACAGCCCGCAAGTTTCAGCGTCAACACTTCTTAACGTACGTTGCAAACTTTTCAAAACATTGCCACACACACACACACACACACACACACACACACACACCACGAAAAGCGTCAACCTCTCTCACACTGGATACACTCAACACTTTTTGTCGGCGGAGCTTGAGGCCAACGGTTGACACACCCCCACCGGCCACACAGGTTTCCCCTTTGAAAATTTGCAGTGACGGAGACGCGGCATTACGAGAGGGTTGTTTCCGAGAGCGCGAGCTGGACGGAGCTGCGGCGCCGCCGCCGCCGCCGCCGCCGAGGGGTAATGAACGCACGCGATGCCGCATGACAGCCCATCACCCAAAGTTTCACCCACAACTGCACAGGTCGCACCCCCTTTTCGCGCCATACTAGTGTCGATCGTCAATTACAGCTGACGGTGTTCGCATTTGCCACTTGACGGGGGGGAAAAGAAAACAAACATCAGACACGCCATGTGTTTCTCTCTCTCTGTTACATCTAGGTCATTCGGCAGCCACTGTAAAAAAAAAAAAAATATTTTTACGACATGGTTGGGTAAGTGATTTAAAGACAACAATTGTGGGTCACACACCATAGACCATTTCGATAGTGTTCTTGTTCTTCTCTTTTTCCTTTTTTTATCGCTCAATTGAAATAAAACCTGGGGATGATGCAATGCTGCGATATGGCACAACCGTCGTCCATTGTACACAACTCGGGAACAAAAAGAAACCAATTCAGGGAACGTTCGTTCCTTCACAACGTTTCTTTCAACGCACTTGGTCTTTACCATCCTGTATTCAACACACATTTCCTTTCATCAAACTAGGGCATTTCCATAACAGTATTTGCAATACTGCTTCTTCGACGTCATTTCACCATCTTAACTAGAGACAGACAAACAACAAAATAGGAAAACAGCCTTGAGAACCCCGTCCACCAAATTTCAGTTAGCACGGCATCCAAGATTCTTTTCCGGGGAGTGCAGTGCAGCTGACGCTGCTCAGACCATATACCGTCGCCAGTCTCACTCAACTCTTGCGCATTCCATTCTACGCTACGTGACTATGCAAAAATGAATGAATCAAACCCGCCCAGAGAGCGTCTTGTGCGAGGGGACACACGATATAGAGAACAACAAAACACACAGGGGACACCACCAAAGTTGGAGAGAACGTTTCCACCACGGCAGCCGCGCCGTTACGCGCTTTTTTTTTCCTCCCCCCCACTGCACACCTCCGACACCACGGGAACGTTCACCGTCCCGTTGCCCTACACTGGCGTTTCTTTTCAACCCCCCACCCTATTCCTCGCTCCCCGGACATTCGACCGATCACAAAGTGCAACCTCTCGTTACCGTCGGGTGCCCCTCTCCATCCCCGGGGCGCCAACAACAAAACAAAAACACCACCGACGCCGTCGTCTCGCGTCACCTCACTCAACTGAGCGGAAAATACACGTACATCCAGAATGACGACACCGCCTCCACAAACAAAAACCAGACGTCAGACGTCAGGTCGAAAGAGGGCACCGTACGTCGTGGCGCGTGGTCTCCTAACTCACCTCGCGCGTACAAATACAATGCAATGCGTGTCTCCTCACGTTCACACACACCTCCACGCTCCACTTTTACGTCGCCCAACCAACCAACTAACTTAACCCACCCGCTCGGCGTAGAAGCAGCTGTAGGCGGCAACGTGTTTCTCACCCTCGCCACCAACGGTGTGACATCCGACAATCGCGGTTTGCTTTCCGTTCCACACCTCCGGCCATACCATACAAAGGGGACAAAAAAAAAAAAAAAAAAAAAAAAAAAAAAAATATATATATATCAAACAAGCCAACTCCAGCGATCCGCCCCCCTAACACCAACACGTCTCGAAACACCCACGCGCCCACGACCCGGCTGTGGCTAAAGTGCGTATCCCAACGTCACACCAAAACCAAAGGCGCCGGCGCCGCACCACACCACACCACAAGCTACAGCTACAGCTGTGCCGCCGTCCACCCGCTCACAACAACAATTCCGCCCTTCCCGCAAAGGCATTTTGGTGGCCCTGAAAAGGGCCGTTTTTTTCTTTTCTTCGCCGCGCCGCGGACGAGCCTCCTATTTCCAAGAGCCACCTCCTTACTTGGAGCTCGTGTACTTGGTCACCGCCTTCGTGCCCTCGCTCACCGCGTGCTTGGCCAGCTCGCCAGGCAGCAAGAGCCGCACAGCGGTCTGGATCTCGCGGGACGTGATGGTCGAGCGCTTGTTGTAGTGCGCCAGGCGAGAAGCCTCGGCCGCAATGCGCTCGAAAATGTCGTTCACGAAGCTGTTCATGATGCTCATCGCCTTCGAAGAGATGCCCGTGTCAGGGTGCACCTGCTTCAGCACCTTGTAGATGTAGATGGCATAGCTCTCCTTCCTCTTGCGCTTCTTCTTCTTGTCGCCCTTCGAAATGTTCTTCTGCGCCTTGCCAGCCTTCTTGGCGGCTTTCCCGCTAGTCTTGGGCGGCATCACGAACAAACAGTCAGTCAGTCAGGCGCTCCGCTCCAGTCAGCGTCTCCCCACACAGTGGCACCCGCCGCACGCCGCCGCCGCACCTTTACCAGCTCGCCCTGCTGCGGCCGCCGACCAATGGGGCGCGCGCGCAACCGGCCGCCGCACCCGAGCCCATAAAGGACCCCCACCCCGCCGGCGCCGGCACGCACTCCGCTGCTCGACTCGCTGCGGCTCGCACCGTTTGGGGCGTTGTGCTTTTCTTTCTCGCTTCTTTCCAAACTAGCCCATCGCCATGTCCGGACGCGGAAAGGGAGGCAAAGTCAAGGGCAAGTCAAAGTCCCGCTCAAGCAGGGCTGGGCTCCAGTTCCCGGTCGGCAGAATCCACCGCCTCCTGCGCAAGGGAAACTACGCCGAGCGCGTCGGCGCCGGGGCGCCCGTCTACCTCGCCGCCGTCATGGAGTACCTCGCGGCTGAGGTGCTCGAGCTGGCCGGAAACGCGGCCCGCGACAACAAGAAGACGCGCATCATCCCGCGCCACCTGCAGCTCGCCATACGCAACGACGAGGAGCTCAACAAGCTCTTGTCGGGCGTCACCATCGCACAGGGAGGTGTCCTGCCCAACATCCAGGCCGTCCTGCTGCCAAAGAAGACCGAGAAGAAGGCCTAAAAGAGAGACAGCGCAATCGGCAACCGCCGCGTGCTCCCTTGGCACGCAGCGCGCCATTTGCCGCCTCGGCTCAAAAAACAAAACACAATCGGCCCTTTTCAGGGCCACCACACAAACCTACGTCCAAAGCAGAATTCCAGTCGTTCGTCGCACCACTTTTCTCTCTCTCTCTCTCTTTCTGTGTACGGTTTTTTCCTTCTTACACACACAGGCGCCGCCATCTTGTACACACGTACTTGGCCACCTCCTCCACTCAACTCCACGCACGCACAGTCTCGCGACCATTAACCAGCACACGTGGCGCACAACATCACACCTCAAAAATAATAACCCCTCGGCACTCAGCCGCGCCGCAACACACAGCCCATCCACCGACAAGAAGCATACAAGCAAAGAGGGAGGGGAAGGAAGGAAGGAAGGAAGGAAGGAAGGAAGGAAGGAAGGAGCTCACACAACGCAAGGGCACGCTTCCTTCCCTCCCAACCGCACCGCACACCACGTCAAAAAAAACTCCAAACAAAACTAAAAGGCCAAGTAGACTAAAAAGGAAAAGAAAAACCAGCAACACAGACTCTTTCGCACTTTTCAACTTCCGAACACTGTGGTGGCCCTGAAAAGGGCCGTTTTTCAATCTCTCTTTCCTTCTTCCTTCGGTCTCACACCGCCTAACCGCCGAAACCGTACAGGGTGCGCCCCTGCCTCTTCAGGGCGTACACCACGTCCATGGCCGTCACAGTCTTGCGCTTGGCGTGCTCAGTGTACGTCACCGCGTCGCGGATCACGTTCTCCAGGAACACCTTCAGCACTCCGCGCGTCTCCTCGTAGATCAGACCAGAGATGCGCTTCACGCCGCCCCTGCGCGCCAGGCGGCGGATCGCGGGCTTCGTGATGCCCTGGATGTTGTCGCGCAACACCTTGCGGTGCCGCTTGGCGCCACCCTTGCCGAGCCCCTTTCCTCCCTTGCCGCGGCCTGTCATTCTTCTTCTTCAAGCGTCTCAACCACAATAATATAAAAAACAGAAAGCAAGGCAAGCTCCTCTACCCGGCGCTAGCGAGTCGGCTACGGTTGTGGCGCCCAGCGCGCGCGCCGCCCCCCTATATAGACTCTGGGGCCCCGCGGCCCGCCCTCCCCTCCCCCCACCACCGCGCACCGAGGGCATATAAGCGCAGCACCCGGGGCGCGCGGGCCCGTTGTCAAGGCAGCACCGGACGCCGTCGCGCACGCATATCCTCCACGCCGCATCCGCATCCGCAGTAGCCATGGCCCGGACAAAGCAAACGGCCCGCAAGTCCACCGGCGGAAAGGCGCCGCGCAAACAGCTCGCCACCAAGGCGGCGAGGAAGAGCGCGCCCGCCACCGGCGGCGTCAAGAAGCCCCACCGCTACAGGCCGGGCACCGTCGCCCTGCGAGAAATCAGGCGCTACCAGAAGAGCACAGAGCTGCTCATCCGCAAGCTGCCATTCCAGCGCCTAGTGCGCGAGATCGCCCAGGACTTCAAGACCGACCTGCGCTTCCAGAGCTCCGCAGTCATGGCCCTGCAGGAGGCCAGCGAGGCCTACCTCGTCGGCCTCTTCGAAGACACCAACCTGTGCGCAATCCACGCCAAGCGAGTCACCATCATGCCCAAGGACATCCAGCTCGCGCGCCGCATCCGCGGCGAGCGCGCCTAAACCCGCACACCGCCAAACAAACAAAACGGCCCTTTTCAGGGCCACTAACGTCTCTCCGTCGCGAGCAAAACTTTGTCGGTCGCAACGACTAGTTCCCCACTCACTCTCCAGTCCAGTCCAGTCGTCCCACCCCCGGCCCGGCCCGGCCCGGCCCGGCGCGGCGCCGCCGTTTCCAAAAAAAAAAAAAAGCACCGCACCGGCCGAGCCAAGTCGCAAGCGTCAAATAGCGCCACCCACACAGGCCACGGCACAAAACGTGACGCCCGGAAAGCAAAGCAAAGCAAAAAAGACTATTCCAAAACCACCACCAAGACAAACAAACAAACGCGGCGCAAAATAAATAGGTAAAAATAATAAAAGTAAAATACACTTTATGTAACACCAACCGCGGCGCCGCCGCCCACGCCCGCCAACGACCCCACAATCCAACCACCGCGGCACGCAAACACCATCCACACATGACACAAACAAACAAACGCCAGCAAGCAAGACAGACAGACAAGGCAACCGACCGACCACGACACGACAATCAACACCTTCCCGACGTGCTTTGATGGCCCTGAGAAGGGCCGTTTTTGTTTTTGTCCGGGACCGCGCGACAGCCTCTGGTTGCGCGCCGGCCACCAGGCGACGGTGTCAACCGCCAACCCTTCCCTGCCCTTTTTACTTCTTCTTCTTGGGCGAAGCCTTCGCCTTAGACGGCGTCGCCGTCGCCTTCTTCGGGCGCGGCGCCTTCGGCTTCTTCGTCGGAACCTTGGCGGCCTTCTTCGCCTTCGACGGCGACTTGGCCTTGGCCGGCTTGGCCGCAGCCGCCTTCTTCGCACCCGCGGGAGCGGCCGACGCCGCAGACGCCTTCTTGGCGGCGCCCGCCTTCCGACCGGTCGCCGCCTTCACGCCGCCAGCCTTCTTTGCGCCGGCCGCACGGGCCCCCTTCTTCTCCTTGCTGGCCGGAGCGGCGCGCTTCTTCTTCGCACCACCGCCGCCACCACGAGCCTTGCCGCCCTCGGCCGCCCCGCCGCCGGCGCCGGCAAGCTTGAAAGAGCCCGACGCGCCCTTCCCCTTCGTCTGCACCAGCTCGCCAGCCACGACGGCCGACTTGAGGTACTTCTTGATAAAGGGCGCCAGCTTCTCCGCGTCCAGCTTGTAGTGCGCGGCAATGTACTTCTTGATCGCCTGCAGCGACGACCCGCCGCGCTCCTTCAGACTCTTGATGGCGGCCGTCACCATCTCAGAGGTGCGCGGGTGCGCAGGCTTGGCGCGCGGCTTCTTCGCAGACGACGCAGACTTGGCCTTCTTCGTAGTGCCGGTGGCGGCGGGTGCCGCGGCAGTCTCGTTCGTAGCCGCCTGGTCTGCCATCTTTTGCCTGTTCTCTTTTCTTTTTTCCCCCTTGGTTTCGCTTCCTTCTCTCCTTCGACGACGCACAACAGCGAGGGGCGCGCAGCAGAGAATAGCCGCGCACGCGCCTGGCCCAGCCAGTGTCGCGGGCGGGCGCGGACGGCCGAGAGAGCGGCCGCCACTCGGCGCGCCGCCGCGCCGCCGCGCCGCGCCTCCCGCGCTTGCTACCGCCCAACGTCCGACAGCCTGCGCGGAGCAGCCCCCAACCTGCGCCGCAACCACCCGCGCCATTCAAACCACCGAGGATGGGGCTACACACACCGACACCACGGTCGCCAACCAGTCGCCGCGGCGGCGCCGCAAACCACGGCCAAACTGCAGCCACCGCGCGCCACAGCCTGGGTCGGCCCGCCGAGAATCGCCGCCCCCGCCCAAATGCCGCCCCCACAGCCCCAGCCGACGACCCGCCACAATGGCCAAACCTTCGTCAAAACTCCCACACCGTCGCCGCGGCAGCCCGGCCACCGCGGCCGGCGCCACAGCCACACGAGCCGAGTCGTGCGGCGATGACGGCCGTGCACAAACGCACCTCCGCCGCCCCATCGCCTTCCGCCGTTTTCCCGATCGGCCCGCAGCCGTCGGGCCACGGCCGCGGGCCGTCCTCCTCCTCTCGCCTCGCCCGCCAACACCCACAGCCCTTCCAACACATTTTTCTTTTTCTTTTTTCTTTTTTTTTTTTCTACTTTTTTACGATCGCCGCCTGCGCAACATGGCACCGGCCGACGGAGCGCCAACCCCCCCGCCACAGGCGAAAACAAAACAACGATAAACAAACAAACAAAATAAATTACCAGCCAGCCCCAACTACAGACACACCGAATCTGCCCTCACAGCCGACCTTACACGCCTCAACGTCAAAACAAAGGTGGTTTCTTTCTTTCAACGGTTACCTTACCTTAGGTTACGTCAGGTTAGGCTAAGAAGGCGTCAGGGTTAGGTTAAGCGTTGACGTGACGTCACGTCTTAACGTAGGCGTTAAGCTAAGGTTGCGGTCACGTACGTTAGGTTAAGGCGACTTGGGGGTTGGCCTAAGGGCTTAGGTTAGGTTACGTTAGTTTAGGTGGCTGCGTTAACGGCTTAAAGAAGTTTAGGAGGTTAAGGCGTCGAGGCGGCCGCACCCCCTTAGCTGCTGCGGCTCGGCCACGCCACGCCACGCCACGCCACGCTTTGGGGTTTCATAAGGTCGCGCGGCGGGTCGTCGGCACGCCGCAAAGGACAAAACTGCAAGACGACGTCGAAAAACAAACAACAGGTAAAAAATAAATAAGTAAAAATAAACGACGCCGACAGGCGGGGATCAGCAGAACGAGCAGATTCCGGAGAGCGAACGAGACACACACGCACGCACGCACGCACGCACACACACACACACACAAACCCCCCCGAGCCGAGAGAGCACAGCACCACCACGTGTCGGCCTCCGCTCACCCGACTCGGCTGGGCTGGGCTGGGCTGGGCTGGGCTGGCGGCCGGGCCGGATGCACGTACACGTACGGCTACAGCCACTACCCGTACACAGCCGCTCTTCACGCAACACCAGCCAAATGGCGCGCCCGCGGCTCGTCGCGGTCGCGGTCGCGGTCGCGGTCGCAACGCCACGCCGGCACACTTTCGGCACCACCGTTTTCGCGCGCACCGCAAACAAAAACGCAGCCGACACACACAGAAAAAAAAACAACACAGAGCGCGAGAGACGGGCGGCGGCGCACCTTTCGCCAGCCGGCAGGCAATCGACTCGCCCAGTACGACAAACGTGCACGCCACCCCACCCACCAACCAACCAACCAACCAACCAGTCGTCGTCGTCGTCGTCCCGAAATCAAACAAACTCAGCCCCTGCTGCCAACGGACGCAGGCGCCACGCAGCTCCCTTCCCGCCACACTCGATTCGCAGCGCAACTCACCCGGCACACCGTCAAACGACGGGCTGGGCTCGCCGCATCGCCGCAACCTACACACCTTCCCCGCCACGACGCACAGCCCCACCAGACGCCCGTGCCGCAACGACACTACTGCACTACCACTACCGCACTACTCCTCTCGCCCTTGCCATACACGACACAACACGCCAAAAAATGAAAATCCAAATACAAACAAAAACACCGCCCCCACGACCCAAACACATGCACGGCGCGCCAACACACGCGAGGCAAGGCACGCAGCAAACGGCGTCCCCTCCGCGTCGCGCCATCAACCTACACACACAAGGCAACACCAACAACAAACAGCCAGCCAGCCCCACTCTCACGCCGCAAAAACAGAAAACACACCGAAACCGCCAAACGCCGCACATTCGCGCTTCGCACTCACCACACACCTCTCGGCATCCGTTTCGCACACAACGACGCGACGCACAATACATCATCACGGGCTACGCACGCACACCGCGACCCACTTTTTTACGACGCCCTCGGCAGAGCACACGTGCCCACGCCCACACACAGTCGACACAACGACGCAGCGCGCAGCAGACGCGGCCGCAACACATACCTCCCCGACGACGCGCCAACACCGCCAGCCACTGCTCACTCGCCCAAGCAACCCGTGCACACAACTGCCACACGCGTCCACCACGCCGCCGCCAACCACCCGCCCGCCAGGGGGCGCTCACGTCCGCGACAACAGCGCGGCACCGCCGGACCGGGCCGAACCGAGCCGAGCCGCCGCCTCCTCTCCACTCGGCACGCCACGTCCTGCTTGCAAAACACCTGGCTCGTCCCTCTGTACACACAACGCGCCTGCCTGCGGTCGCCGCCGGCATCTATCTACCTGCGCATCGGAGCCAGGCCGGCAAGCCCACACTTAAATAATGCACTTCAACCAGCCAAACAAACCCACTCTTCCTTTCTTTGCACAGCGCATGCAACAGCAGCCCCAGGAGCCGGGCCCGCCGCCAGCGTCTCCTCCTCCTCTGGGCACAGCCAGCCAGCCAGCCGTTCCCACCGCCCCGCCCCTGCTCTGCAGAACAAGAAAAAACGAAAAAGTACCAACACACGCACCCAAAGCGTAAGCCAGACAAGACCAGCCTCTCCAAGGCCACACACACGCAAAAAAACAAAAACACAAAAACACTACAACAAAATAAAATAAAATGAAAAAGAAAAAGCAAGCTGTCGCCTCGCCCCCGCCCGTCCCCCCACCCCACCACATTCGCCCCCTCCGCTTGTTTTCCTTTCTACAATTTCCCTCTTTTCCACCCAATATCCCGCCGCGGTTTACGGGCACCGGCCGATTTTGCGCCCGCCCACATGTGTGCCTACTCCCCACCAACCATTCCCTCCGCAGCCCGCAGCCCGCTTTTCCCCCCCTCCCTGCCCACACCACACCACACCACACCACACCACACCACACCACACCACACCGACGGTGCTGACGTCGACACGCACCCAAGACAGGGGCCACGACCGTCTTTTTTCCTGGGCCCATCCCCGCACCGCACCTCCTTCCAATCATCAACGCTGTGGCGCCTGTGTCCGCGCGAGACGCGTGCGCGCCGCCTCTCTCAACATCCGTCCGCCGTCCGCCGTCCGCCGTCCGCCGTCCGGCCCGTTTTTCGGCCCCCAGGCCATCCGTCAACCACCACTGCCCCTGCCCCTGCCCCTGCCCCTGCCCGCCCCGCACCACACCACACACCGCTGCTTGCCCCGGCCGTTGCCACCAAAGGCGCCAACCGCAGCCCGCGCGCGCCAGAAACTACAGGGACCCAGCCGACCGACGAAAATCAGAGCAATTGGCCGGGAGGATCAAAAAGAGAGCTCCGAAAACCACCGTAGCGAGGCGTGGGAGGAAACGTTACGAGAAGCAGAAAGGGACCAGGAAAAATTCTGGAAATTTCTTAAAACTCGTAAACTAAACACGAAACATCTACATCTACATGGGGAAGGAACGACCCCACAGACCGAGCTGAAGCACTGGCGGATTCACTAGAAAGGCAATTCCAAGCACCAGAAGCGGTAGATGACGAAACTGATGACCACCAGGAAATGGTACTCAGAAGGGTAAAACCGCATCCTAAGTGCCCCGATCAGAACATCTTTCACAATCCAATAAACGCAGAAACCCCGTATCTTATCACATCACAAACATACACACATCCTAAGAAGGCATCAGGCCCGGATTCCAACTACTACATCACCTACCTCCAGCAACTATCAATTATCTATCTAACATCAATATATAATGCTTGCTTCAGACTAAACTACTTGGAAACAGGCCCGAGTCATCACATTACCAAAGCCAAACAAGGACTTATTATTTCCGCAAAACTATAGGCCAACTTCCTTGGAAACGTTCTCGGAAAGCTCATTCAAACTGAACTGAAGAAATTCAATTCTTAAAGGATAACAACATAATCATCCCACAACAATTCCGATTCCGCGAAGAACACAGCACCACCCACCAGGTGACCAGACTAGTCGAGCACATATGTCAGGCCAGAAACATTAGACACAGTACTGGAGCAGTCCTGCTTGACATTGGAAAAGCATTCGGATAACGCCTTATCTACAAGCTCCACCAGTACAACTGCCCCATCCACATTATTGCTTCTTTTCTCCGCAACAGAGCATTCTATGTCCATGTACCAGGAGCGGCAAGTAACACTAGATCCATAGAGGCTGGAGTCCCGCAAGGCTCAGTGCTGGGGCCCATTCTCTACTCAATATACACAAACAAACAGCTGGGAGGACACTTGTCACTATTTGCAGACGACACTGCAGTCTACCGCAGCAGTTCTAACCTGCAATATAGAGTCACAAAAATAGAGCAACACCTACAATCCATCCAGAAATGGGCTAACCAATGGAAACAAAAAACAATAAACGCGGAGAAAACCCAAGCAATACAATACGATTCACATTCAAAAAGAATACCTCCTAACCTGCATATACGCCTCAGAAATAACAATCTTCCATGGTCAGGCACAATAAAGTATCTAGGCATCAAGCTGGACAAGAGGTTGACATTTAGAGACCATGTTACACACGTTTGTAACAAGGCTGCAGCAGCAATATTCAGACTGTACCCAATCATCAAAGGAAACAGAATAAATATGCGCGCCAAAAAGAAAATCTCCAAAACCGTCATAGGAACCAGCCATCACTTACGGCTCTGAAAATCTGGTCAATGGCCGCAGACACCAAACATAACAAGAGTAAAAAAGGGTGCACAACAAATACTTCAGAATTACTGCTGATGCCGGCCGGTACCAGACAAACCGAGACATATACACAAACCATAACATACTCAATCAAAATCCCGGAAATCATCCAAAGAAAAATCCATAAAGTTTTTTTTTTTTTTTTTTTCCACCAAACCACGGATTCGAACCACCCACTCATCAGAAATCTGGGACAAAATCCACCCGACCCAAGAACGACATTTCCCATCACGACAAAACACCACAAACTACAACATACCATGATAAACAAAAATAAAATACAAACACCATAACACTCACTCAAACAACAAACATCTACACACACCCAAGAGACCCTATCATCCCATCATTTTGTTACCCAACATAATCAGACAGAAGGCAGGGATCAAGGACAGATCCGGTCCTTCGAGTACAGGGGGTAAAAAATACCCATCAGACCAGCTCTCTCTCTCTCTCTCTCCTCCTCGCTTCTCCGTGCCGACGCTGCCCCGCACACGCGTTCGGCCGACACCAACACGACAGGTCTTTGGGGCCCCGCCACTGCGCACACGCACGCCTCCTCCTCTTCCTTAGTTCTTTTTCGCTTTTCTTTTCTCCCCCGCCCCCCGCTCTCACCGCCACATCATCCCGCAACCCTTGGGGGATGTTTCCCAACATCAACGCGCCCCAATTCCACTCTCTGCCCGTGCCGCACTCTCCACTTTGCTTCTCCCCGTCCCCTACACACACGACTACCGAAACCCCGGTTGACACACCTTCTCGTAGGACAGGGGTGCGTGCGTGCGTGCGTGCGTGCGTGCGTTGTCTTGACGGTGACAGCAACAGCAACGGATCCGTCCATCCCATTCCCCCCCACTCGGTAAAGAACCATGTTCAACCCACACTACACAACAAGGGGGGCACACACGAACGCGAAAGAAAGGGCAGGGCAGGGGCAACTATCTCGTACACATTCTTCCTCAGAACCCACATATCGCATCAACGAACGGCAGGCCAATTGCGGACTCAGCCGTGTCAGGCAAATCCAACCCAGCCAACACCTCCCACGGAAACCCTGACACTGATCCAGCAGTACGTCCACATACATCGCCACACCAAATACGGGTGACGAGTGAGCAACAAATGGAACAATACACAACAAGGGCTGACCTAATAAAAACTGCACGTCACGTCATACCTTCCAGACAGACGCAGTTCCGACGGGACGGCGGAACCGTATACGTACCTTTCAGCCACAACAACCGACCGACTGGACACGCCCGCGTCTCCAGCCAGCCAACCACCAGGGCCACACAGCCCGCAAGTTTCAGCGTCAACACTTCTTAACGTACGTTGCAAACTTTTCAAAACATTGCCACACACACACACACACACACACACACACACACACCACGAAAAGCGTCAACCTCTCTCACACTGGATACACTCAACACTTTTTGTCGGCGGAGCTTGAGGCCAACGGTTGACACACCCCCACCGGCCACACAGGTTTCCCCTTTGAAAATTTGCAGTGACGGAGACGCGGCATTACGAGAGGGTTGTTTCCGAGAGCGCGAGCTGGACGGAGCTGCGGCGCCGCCGCCGCCGCCGCCGCCGAGGGGTAATGAACGCACGCGATGCCGCATGACAGCCCATCACCCAAAGTTTCACCCACAACTGCACAGGTCGCACCCCCTTTTCGCGCCATACTAGTGTCGATCGTCAATTACAGCTGACGGTGTTCGCATTTGCCACTTGACGGGGGGGAAAAGAAAACAAACATCAGACACGCCATGTGTTTTCTCTCTCTCTGTTACATCTAGGTCATTCGGCAGCCACTGTAAAAAAAAAAAAAAATATTTTTACGACATGGTTGGGTAAGTGATTTAAAGACAACAATTGTGGGTCACACACCATAGACCATTTCGATAGTGTTCTTGTTCTTCTCTTTTTCCTTTTTTTATCGCTCAATTGAAATAAAACCTGGGGATGATGCAATGCTGCGATATGGCACAACCGTCGTCCATTGTACACAACTCGGGAACAAAAAGAAACCAATTCAGGGAACGTTCGTTCCTTCACAACGTTTCTTTCAACGCACTTGGTCTTTACCATCCTGTATTCAACACACATTTCCTTTCATCAAACTAGGGCATTTCCATAACAGTATTTGCAATACTGCTTCTTCGACGTCATTTCACCATCTTAACTAGAGACAGACAAACAACAAAATAGGAAAACAGCCTTGAGAACCCCGTCCACCAAATTTCAGTTAGCACGGCATCCAAGATTCTTTTCCGGGGAGTGCAGTGCAGCTGACGCTGCTCAGACCATATACCGTCGCCAGTCTCACTCAACTCTTGCGCATTCCATTCTACGCTACGTGACTATGCAAAAATGAATGAATCAAACCCGCCCAGAGAGCGTCTTGTGCGAGGGGACACACGATATAGAGAACAACAAAACACACAGGGGACACCACCAAAGTTGGAGAGAACGTTTCCACCACGGCAGCCGCGCCGTTACGCGCTTTTTTTTTCCTCCCCCCACTGCACACCTCCGACACCACGGGAACGTTCACCGTCCCGTTGCCCTACACTGGCGTTTCTTTTCAACCCCCCACCCTATTCCTCGCTCCCCGGACATTCGACCGATCACAAAGTGCAACCTCTCGTTACCGTCGGGTGCCCCTCTCCATCCCCGGGGCGCCAACAACAAAACAAAAACACCACCGACGCCGTCGTCTCGCGTCACCTCACTCAACTGAGCGAAAATACACGTACATCCAGAATGACGACACCGCCTCCACAAACAAAAACCAGACGTCAGACGTCAGGTCGAAAGAGGGCACCGTACGTCGTGGCGCGTGGTCTCCTAACTCACCTCGCGCGTACAAATACAATGCAATGCGTGTCTCCTCACGTTCACACACACCTCCACGCTCCACTTTTACGTCGCCCAACCAACCAACTAACTTAACCCACCCGCTCGGCGTAGAAGCAGCTGTAGGCGGCAACGTGTTTCTCACCCTCGCCACCAACGGTGTGACATCCGACAATCGCGGTTTGCTTTCCGTTCCACACCTCCGGCCATACCATACAAAGGGGACAAAAAAAAAAAAAAAAAAAAAAAAAAAAAAATATATATATATCAAACAAGCCAACTCCAGCGATCCGCCCCCCTAACACCAACACGTCTCGAAACACCCACGCGCCCACGACCCGGCTGTGGCTAAAGTGCGTATCCCAACGTCACACCAAAACCAAAGGCGCCGGCGCCGCACCACACCACACCACAAGCTACAGCTACAGCTGTGCCGCCGTCCACCCGCTCACAACAACAACAATTCCGCCCTTCCCGCAAAGGCATTTTGGTGGCCCTGAAAAGGGCCGTTTTTTTTCTTTTCTTCGCCGCGCCGCGGACGAGCCTCCTATTTCCAAGAGCCACCTCCTTACTTGGAGCTCGTGTACTTGGTCACCGCCTTCGTGCCCTCGCTCACCGCGTGCTTGGCCAGCTCGCCAGGCAGCAAGAGCCGCACAGCGGTCTGGATCTCGCGGGACGTGATGGTCGAGCGCTTGTTGTAGTGCGCCAGGCGAGAAGCCTCGGCCGCAATGCGCTCGAAAATGTCGTTCACGAAGCTGTTCATGATGCTCATCGCCTTCGAAGAGATGCCCGTGTCAGGTGCACCTGCTTCAGCACCTTGTAGATGTAGATGGCATAGCTCTCCTTCCTCTTGCGCTTCTTCTTCTTGTCGCCCTTCGAAATGTTCTTCTGCGCCTTGCCAGCCTTCTTGGCGGCTTTCCCCGCTAGTCTTGGGCGGCATCACGAACAAACAGTCAGTCAGTCAGGCGCTCCGCTCCAGTCAGCGTCTCCCCACACAGTGGCACCCGCCGCACGCCGCCGCCGCACCTTTACCAGCTCGCCCTGCTGCGGCCGCCGACCAATGGGGCGCGCGCGCAACCGGCCGCCGCACCCGAGCCCATAAAGGACCCCCACCCCGCCGGCGCCGGCACGCACTCCGCTGCTCGACTCGCTGCGGCTCGCACCGTTTGGGGCGTTGTGCTTTTCTTTCCTCGCTTCTTTCCAAACTAGCCCATCGCCATGTCCGGACGCGGAAAGGGAGGCAAAGTCAAGGGCAAGTCAAAGTCCCGCTCAAGCAGGGCTGGGCTCCAGTTCCCGGTCGGCAGAATCCACCGCCTCCTGCGCAAGGGAAACTACGCCGAGCGCGTCGGCGCCGGGGCGCCCGTCTACCCTCGCCGCCGTCATGGAGTACCTCGCGGCTGAGGTGCTCGAGCTGGCCGGAAACGCGCCCGCGACAACAAGAAGACGCGCATCATCCCGCGCCACCTGCAGCTCGCCATACGCAACGACAACACGCGATCTAGTGT
>NW_026062810.1:0-20014 GCF_023897955.1 Schistocerca gregaria | reverse complement strand
AGCTCATCAATACACTGGGACGGAACCCTCACCCTCAACTCAGAGCTCCTATCAACACACTCCATCGCCACTACAGGCGGTAACCATCTTCTCATCCTCATGAAACAGGATACTCATCTCCACTTCTATCAACATCATCATCACTAACGCCATCCACCCGGGGGGAAAATCCCCAAGCCATTACTGCACACAAGCCACATACGAACCCACAGGATCATTTCGTGAGACAGAGCGTTGAAAGAACGCTGGCTCTCCAGAACTAGCATGGGTGCAAACCCAGCCATCTCATGTCCGGCGGGTGCCACTGTGTGGGGAGACGCTGACTGGAGCGGAGCGCCTGACTGACTGACTGTTTGTTCGTGATGCCGCCCAAGACTAGCGGGAAAGCCGCCAAGAAGGCTGGCAAGGCGCAGAAGAACATTTCGAAGGGCGACAAGAAGAAGAAGCGCAAGAGGAAGGAGAGCTATGCCATCTACATCTACAAGGTGCTGAAGCAGGTGCACCCTGACACGGGCATCTCTTCGAAGGCGATGAGCATCATGAACAGCTTCGTGAACGACATTTTCGAGCGCATTGCGGCCGAGGCTTCTCGCCTGGCGCACTACAACAAGCGCTCGACCATCACGTCCCGCGAGATCCAGACCGCTGTGCGGCTCTTGCTGCCTGGCGAGCTGGCCAAGCACGCGGTGAGCGAGGGCACGAAGGCGGTGACCAAGTACACGAGCTCCAAGTAAGGAGGTGGCTCTTGGAAATAGGAGGCTCGTCCGCGGCGCGGCGAAGAAAAGAAAAAACGGCCCTTTTCAGGGCCACCGAAATGCCTTTGCGGGAAGGGCGGAATTGTTGTTGTTGTTGTTGTTGTTGTTGTTGTTGTGAGCGGGTGGACGGCGGCACAGCTGTAGCTGTAGCTTGTGGTGTGGTGCGGCGCCGGCGCCTTTGGTTTTGGTGTGACGTTGGGATACGCACTTTAGCCACAGCCGGGTCGTGGGCGTGGGTGTTTCGAGACGTGTTGGTGTTAGGGGGGCGGATCGCTGGAGTTGGCTTGTTTGATATATATATATATATATATATATATTTTTTTTGTCCCCTTTGTATGGTATGGCCGGAGGTGTGGAACGGAAAGCAAACCGCGACTGTCGGATGTCACACCGTTGGTGGCGAGGGTGAGAAACACGTTGCCGCCTACAGCTGCTTCTACGCCGAGCGGGTGCGTTAAGTTAGTTGGTTGGTTGGGCGACGTAAAAGTGGAGCGTGGAGGTGTGTGTGAACGTGAGGAGACACGCATTGCATTGTATTTGTACGCGCGAGGTGAGTTAGGAGACCACGCGCCACGACGTACGGTGCCCTCTTTCGACCTGACGTCTGACGTCTGGTTTTTGTTTGTGGAGGCGGTGTCGTCATTCTGGATGTACGTGTATTTTCCGCTCAGTTGAGTGAGGTGACGCGAGACGACGGCGTCGGTGGTGTTTTTGTTTTGTTGTTGGCGCCCCGGGGATGAAGAGGGGCACCCGACGGTAACGAGAGGTTGCACTTTGTGATCGGTCGAATGTCCGGGGAGCGAGGAATAGGGTGGGGGGTTGAAAAGAAACGCCAGTGTAGGGCAACGGGACGGTGAACGTTCCCGTGGTGTCGGAGGTGTGCAGTGGGGGGGAGGAAAAAAAAAAGCGCGTAACGGCGCGGCTGCCGTGGTGGAAACGTTCTCTCCAACTTTGGTGGTGTCCCCTGTGTGTTTTGTTGTTCTCTATATCGTGTGTCCCCTCGCACAAGACGCTCTCTGGGCGGGTTTGATTCATTCATTTTTGCATTGTCACGTAGCGTAGAATGGAATGCGCAAGAGTTGAGTGAGACTGGCGACGGTATATGGTCTGAGCAGCGTCAGCTGCACTGCACACTCCCCGGAAAAGAATCTTGGATGCCGTGCTAACTGAAATTTGGTGGACGGGGTTCTCAGGGCTGTTTTCCTATTTTGTTGTTTGTTTGTCTCTAGTTAAGATGGTGAAATGACGTCGAAGAAGCAGTATTGCAAATACTGTTATGGAAATGCCCTAGTTTGATGAAAGGAAATGTGTGTTGAATATACAGGATGGTAAAGACCAAGTGCGTTGAAAGAAACGTTGTGAAGGAACGAACGTTCCCTGAATTGGTTTCTTTTTGTTCCCGAGTTGTGTACAATGGACGACGGTTGTGCCATATCGCAGCATTGCATCATCCCCAGGTTTTATTTCAATTGAGCGATAAAAAAAGGAAAAAGAGAAGAACAAGAACACTATCGAAATGGTCTATGGTGTGTGACCCACAATTGTTGTCTTTAAATCACTTACCCAACCATGTCGTAAAAATATTTTTTTTTTTTTTTTTACAGTGGCTGCCGAATGACCTAGATGTAACAGAGAGAGAGAGAAACACATGGCGTGTCAGATGTTTGTTTTCTTTTCCCCCCCGTCAAGTGGCAAATGCGAACACCGTCAGCTGTAATTGACGATCGACACTAGTATGGCGCGAAAAGGGGGTGCGACCTGTGCAGTTGTGGGTGAAACTTTGGGTGATGGGCTGTCATGCGGCATCGCGTGCGTTCATTACCCCTCGGCGGCGGCGCCGCAGCTCCGTCCAGCTCGCGCTCTCGGAAACAACCCTCTCGTAATGCCGCGTCTCCTCCGTCACTGCAATTTTCAAAGGGAAACCTGTGTGGCCGGTGGGGGTGTGTCAACCGTTGGCCTCAAGCTCCGCCGACAAAAAGTGTTGAGTGTATCCAGTGTGAGAGAGGTTGACGCTTTTCGTGGGGTGTGTGTGTGTGTGTGTGGCAATGTTTTGAAAAGTTTGCAACGTACGTTAAGAAGTGTTGACGCTGAAACTTGCGGGCTGTGTGGCCCTGGTGGTTGGCTGGCTGGAGACGCGGGCGTGTCCAGTCGGTCGGTTGTTGTGGCTGAAAGGTACGTATACGGTTCCGCCGTCCCGTCGGAACTGCGTCTGTCTGGAAGGTATGACGTGACGTGCAGTTTTTATTAGGTCAGCCCTTGTTGTGTATTGTTCCATTTGTTGCTCACTCGTCACCCGTATTTGGTGTGGCGATGTATGTGGACGTACTGCTGGATCAGTGTCAGGGTTTCCGTGGGAGGTGTTGGTTGGGGTTGGATTTGCCTGACACGGCTGAGTCCGCAATTGGCCTGCCGTTCGTTGATGCGATATGTGGGTTCTGAGGAAGAATGTGTACGAGATAGTTGCCCCTGCCCTGCCCTTTCTTTCGCGTTCGTGTGTGCCCCCCTTGTTGTGTAGTGTGGGTTGAAAATGGTTCTTTACCGAGTGGGGGGGAATGGGATGGACGGATCCGTTGCTGTTGCTGTCACCGTCAAGACAACGCACGCACGCACGCACCCCTGTCCTACGAGAAGGTGTGTCAACCGGGGTTTCGGTAGTCGTGTGTGTAGGGGACGGGGAGAAGCAAAGTGGAGAGTGCGGCACGGGCAGAGAGTGGAATTGGGGCGCGTTGATGTTGGGAAACATCCCCCAAGGGTTGCGGGATGATGTGGCGGTGAGAGCGGGGGGCGGGGGAGAAAAGAAAAGCGAAAAAGAACTAAGGAAGAGGAGGAGGCGTGCGTGCGCGCAGTGGCGGGGCACCAAAGACCTGTCGTGTGGTGTCGGCCGAACGCGAGCGCGAACGCGAACGCGTGTGCGGGGCAGCGTCGGCACGGAGAAGCGAGGAGGAGAGAGAGAGAGAGAGAGAGAGAGAGAGAGCTGGTCTGATGGGTATTTTTTACCCCCTGTACTCGAAGGACCGGATCTGTCCTTGATCCCTGCCTTCTGTCTGATTATGTTGGGTAACAAAATGATGGGTCTCTTGGGTGTGTGTAGATGTTTGTTGTTTGAGTGAGTGTTATGGTGTTTGTATTTTATTTTTGTTTATCATGGTATGTTGTAGTTTGTGGTGTTTTGTCGTGATGGGAAATGTCGTTCTTGGGTCGGGTGGATTTTGTCCCAGATTTCTGATGAGTGGGTGGTTCGAATCCGTGGTTTGGTGGGAAAAAAAAAAAAAAAAAAAAAAAAAAAAAAAAAAAAAACAACAAAAACAACTTTATGGATTTTTCTTTGGATGATTTCCGGGATTTTGATTGAGTATGTTATGGTTTGTGTATATGTCTCGGTTTGTCTGGTACCGGCCGGCATCAGCAGTAATTCTGAAGTATTTGTTCTGCACCCTTTTTTACTCTTGTTATGTTTGGTGTCTGCGGCCATTGACCAGATTTTCAGAGCCGTAAGTGATGGCTGGTTCCTATGACGGTTTTGAAGATTTTCTTTTTGGCGCGCATATTTATTCTGTTTCCTTTGATGATTGGGTACAGTCTGAATATTGCTGCTGCAGCCTTGTTACAAACGTGTGTAACATGGTCTCTAAATGTCAACCTCTTGTCCAGCTTGATGCCTAGATACTTTATTGTGCCTGACCATGGAAGATTGTTATTTCTGAGGCGTATATGCAGGTTAGGAGGTATTCTTTTTGAATGTGAATCGTATTGTATTGCTTGGGTTTTCTCCGCGTTTATTGTTTTTTGTTTCCATTGGTTAGCCCATTTCTGGATGGATTGTAGGTGTTGCTCTATTTTTGTGACTCTATATTGCAGGTTAGAACTGCTGCGGTAGACTGCAGTGTCGTCTGCAAATAGTGACAAGTGTCCTCCCAGCTGTTTGTTTGTGTATATTGAGTAGAGAATGGGCCCCAGCACTGAGCCTTGCGGGACTCCAGCCTCTATGGATCTAGTGTTACTTGCCGCTCCTGGTACATGGACATAGAATGCTCCGTTGCGGAGAAAAGAAGCAATAATGTGGATGGGGCAGTTGTACTGGTGGAGCTTGTAGATAAGGCGTTATCCGATGTCAAGCAGGACTGCTCCAGTACTGTGTCTAATGTTTCTGGCCTGACATATGTGCTCGACTAGTCTGGTCACCTGGTGGGTGGTGCTGTGTTCTTCGCGGAATCGGAATTGTTGTGGGATGATTATGTTGTTATCCTTTAAGAATTGAATTTCTTCAGTTCAGTTTGAATGAGCTTTCCGAGGACCTTTCCAAGGAAGTTGGCCTATAGTTTTGCGGAAATAATAAGTCCTTGTTTGGCTTTGGTAATGTGATGACTCGGGCCTGTTTCCAAGTAGTTTAGTCTGAAGCAAGCATTATATATTGATGTTAGATAGATAATTGATAGTTGCTGGAGGTAGGTGATGTAGTAGTTGCGGTTTGATGGAATCTGGGCCTGATGCCTTCTTAGGATGTGTGTATGTTTGTGATGTGATAAGATACGGGGTTTCTGCGTTTATTGGATTGTGAAAGATGTTCTGATCGGGGCACTTAGGATGCGGTTTTACCCTTCTGAGTACCATTTCCTGGTGGTCATCAGTTTCGTCATCTACCGCTTCTGGTGCTTGGAATTGCCTTTCTAGTGAATCCGCCAGTGCTTCAGCTCGGTCTGTGGGGTCGTTCCTTCCCCATGTAGATGTAGATGTTTCGTGTCTAGTTTACGAGTTTTAAGAAATTTCCAGAATTTTTCCTGGTCCCTTCCTGCTTCTCGTAACGTTTCCTCCCACGCCTCGCTACGGTGGTTTTCGGAGCTCTCTTTTTGATCCTCCCGGCCAATTGCTCTGATTTTCGTCGGTCGGCTGGGTCCCTGTAGTTTCTGGCGCGCGCGGGCTGCGGTTGGCGCCTTTGGTGGCAACGGCCGGGGCAAGCAGCGGTGTGTGGTGTGGTGCGGGGCGGGCAGGGGCAGGGGCAGGGGCAGTGGTGGTTGACGGATGGCCTGGGGGCCGAAAAACGGGGCCGGACGGCGGACGGCGGACGGCGGACGGATGTTGAGAGAGGCGGCGCGCACGCGTCTCGCGCGGACACAGGCGCCACAGCGTTGATGATTGGAAGGAGGTGCGGTGCGGGGATGGGCCCAGGAAAAAAGACGGTCGTGGCCCCTGTCTTGGGTGCGTGTCGACGTCAGCACCGTCGGTGTGGTGTGGGCAGGGAGGGGGGAAAAGCGGGCTGCGGGCTGCGGAGGGAATGGTGGTGGGGAGTAGGCACACATGTGGGCGGGCGCAAAATCGGCCGGTGCCCGTAAACCGCGGCGGGATATTGGGTGGAAAAGAGGGAAATTGTAGAAAGGAAAACAAGCGGAGGGGGCGAATGTGGTGGGGTGGGGGGACGGGCGGGGGCGAGGCGACAGCTTGCTTTTTCTTTTTCATTTTATTTTATTTTGTTGTAGTGTTTTTGTTTTTTTTTTTTTGTTTTTTTTTGCGTGTGTGTGGCCTTGGAGAGGCTGGTCTTGTGTGGCTTACGCTTTGGGTGCGTGTGTTGGTACTTTTTCGTTTTTTTCTTGTTCTGCAGAGCAGGGGCGGGGCGGTGGGAACGGCTGGCTGGCTGTGCCCAGAGGAGGAGGAGACGCTGGCGGCGGGCCCGGCTCCTGGGGCTGCTGTTGCATGCGCTGTGCAAAGAAAGGAAGAGTGGGTTTGTTTGGCTGGTGAAGTGCATTATTTAAGTGTGGGCTTGCCGGCCTGGCTCCGATGCGCAGGTAGATAGATGCCGGCGGCGACCGCAGGCAGGCGCGTTGTGTGTACAGAGGGACGAGCCATGTGTTTTGCAAGCAGGACGTGGCGTGCCGAGTGGAGAGGAGGCGGCGGCTCGGCTCGGTTCGGCCCGGTCCGGCGGTGCCGCGCTGTTGTCGCGGACGTGAGCGCCCCCTGGCGGGCGGGTGGTTGGCGGCGGCGTGGTGGACGCGTGTGGCAGTTGTGTGCACGGGTTGCTTGGGCGAGTGAGCAGTGGCTGGCGGTGTTGGCGCGTCGTCGGGGAGGTATGTGTTGCGGCCGCGTCTGCTGCGCGCTGCGTCGTTGTGTCGACTGTGTGTGGGCGTGGGCACGTGTGCTCTGCCGAGGGCGTCGTAAAAAAGTGGGTCGCGGTGTGCGTGCGTAGCCCGTGATGATGTATTGTGCGTCGCGTCGTTGTGTGCGAAACGGATGCCGAGAGGTGTGTGGTGAGTGCGAAGCGCGAATGTGCGGCGTTTGGCGGTTTCGGTGTGTTTTCTGTTTTTGCGGCGTGAGAGTGGGGCTGGCTGGCTGTTTGTTGTTGGTTGCCTTGTGTGTGTAGGTTGATGGCGCGACGCGGAGGGGACGCCGTTTGCTGCGTGCCTTGCCTCGCGTGTGTTTGGGTCGTGGGGGCGGTGTTTTTGTTTGTATTTGGATTTTCATTTTTTGGCGTGTTGTGTCGTGTATGGCAAGGGCGAGAGGAGTAGTGCGGTAGTGGTAGTGCAGTAGTGTCGTTGCGGCACGGGCGTCTGGTGGGGCTGTGCGTCGTGGCGGGGAAGGTGTGTAGGTTGCGGCGATGCGGCGAGCCCAGCCCGTCGTTTGACGGTGTGCCGGGTGAGTTGCGCTGCGAATCGAGTGTGGCGGGAAGGGAGCTGCGTGGCGCCTGCGTCCGTTGGCAGCAGGGGCTGTGCTTTTGAGAGTTTGTTTGATTTCGGGACGACGACGACGACGACGACTGGTTGGTTGGTTGGTTGGTTGGTGGGTGGGGTGGCGTGCACGTTTGTCGTACTGGGCGAGTCGATTGCCTGCCGGCTGGCGAAAGGTGCGCCGCCGCCGCCCGTCTCTCGCGCTCTGTGTTGTTTTTTTTTTTTTTTTTCTGTGTGTGTCGGCTGCGTTTTTGTTTGCGGTGCGCGCGAAAACGGTGGTGCCGAAAGTGTGCCGGCGTGGCGTTGCGACCGCGACCGCGACCGCGACCGCGACGAGCCGCGGGCGCGCCATTTGGCTGGTGTTGCGTGAAGAGCGGCTGTGTACGGGTAGTGGCTGTAGCCGTACGTGTACGTGCATCCGGCCCGGCCGCCAGCCCAGCCCAGCCCAGCCGAGTCGGGTGAGCGGAGGCCGACACGTGGTGGTGCTGTGCTCTCTCGGCTCGGGGGGGTTTGTGTGTGTGTGCGTGCGTGCGTGCGTGCGTGTGTGTGTGTGTGTGTGTGTGTGTGTGTGTGTGTGTGTGTGTCTCGTTCGCTCTCCGGAATCTGCTCGTTCTGCTGATCCCCGCCTGTCGGCGTCGTTTATTTTTACTTATTTATTTTTTACCTGTTGTTTGTTTTTCGACGTCGTCTTGCAGTTTTGTCCTTTGCGGCGTGCCGACGACCCGCCGCGCGACCTTATGAAACCCCAAAGCGTGGCGTGGCCGAGCCGCAGCAGCTAAGGGGGTGCGGCCGCCTCGACGCCTTAACCTCCTAAACTTCTTTAAGCCGTTAACGCAGCCACCTAAACTAACGTAACCTAACCTAAGCCCTTAGGCCAACCCCCAAGTCGCCTTAACCTAACGTACGTGACCGCAACCTTAGCTTAACGCCTACGTTAAGACGTGACGTCACGTCAACGCTTAACCTAACCCTGACGCCTTCTTAGCCTAACCTGACGTAACCTAAGGTAAGGTAACCGTTGAAAGAAAGAAACCACCTTTGTTTTGACGTTGAGGCGTGTAAGGTCGGCTGTGAGGGCAGATTCGGTGTGTCTGTAGTTGGGGCTGGCTGGTAAATTTATTTTGTTTGTTTGTTTATCGTTGTTTTGTTTTCGCCTGTGGCGGGGGGGTTGGCGCTCCGTCGGCCGGTGCCATGTTGCGCAGGCGGCGATCGTAAAAAAGTAAAAAAAAAAAAAAAAAGAAAAAAAAATGTGTTGGAAGGGCTGTGGGTGTTGGCGGGCGAGGCGAGAGGAGGAGGACGGCCCGCGGCCGTGGCCCGACGGCTGCGGGCCGATCGGGAAAACGGCGGAAGGCGATGGGGCGGCGGAGGTGCGTTTGTGCACGGCCGTCATCGCCGCACGACTCGGCTCGTGTGGCTGTGGCGCCGGCCGCGGTGGCCGGGCTGCCGCGGCGACGGTGTGGGAGTTTTGACGAAGGTTTGGCCATTGTGGCGGGTCGTCGGCTGGGGCTGTGGGGGCGGCATTTGGGCGGGGGCGGCGATTCTCGGCGGGCCGACCCAGGCTGTGGCGCGCGGTGGCTGCAGTTTGGCCGTGGTTTGCGGCGCCGCCGCGGCGACTGGTTGGCGACCGTGGTGTCGGTGTGTGTAGCCCCATCCTCGGTGGTTTGAATGGCGCGGGTGGTTGCGGCGCAGGTTGGGGGCTGCTCCGCGCAGGCTGTCGGACGTTGGGCGGTAGCAAGCGCGGGAGGCGCGGCGCGGCGGCGCGGCGGCGCGCCGAGTGGCGGCCGCTCTCTCGGCCGTCCGCGCCCGCCCGCGACACTGGCTGGGCCAGGCGCGTGCGCGGCTATTCTCTGCTGCGCGCCCCTCGCTGTTGTGCGTCGTCGAAGGAGAGAAGGAAGCGAAACCAAGGGGAAAAAAAGAAAAGAGAACAGGCAAAAGATGGCAGACCAGGCGGCTACGAACGAGACTGCCGCGGCACCCGCCGCCACCGGCACTACGAAGAAGGCCAAGTCTGCGTCGTCTGCGAAGAAGCCGCGCGCCAAGCCTGCGCACCCGCGCACCTCTGAGATGGTGACGGCCGCCATCAAGAGTCTGAAGGAGCGCGGCGGGTCGTCGCTGCAGGCGATCAAGAAGTACATTGCCGCGCACTACAAGCTGGACGCGGAGAAGCTGGCGCCCTTTATCAAGAAGTACCTCAAGTCGGCCGTCGTGGCTGGCGAGCTGGTGCAGACGAAGGGGAAGGGCGCGTCGGGCTCTTTCAAGCTTGCCGGCGCCGGCGGCGGGGCGGCCGAGGGCGGCAAGGCTCGTGGTGGCGGCGGTGGTGCGAAGAAGAAGCGCGCCGCTCCGGCCAGCAAGGAGAAGAAGGGGGCCCGTGCGGCCGGCGCAAAGAAGGCTGGCGGCGTGAAGGCGGCGACCGGTCGGAAGGCGGGCGCCGCCAAGAAGGCGTCTGCGGCGTCGGCCGCTCCCGCGGGTGCGAAGAAGGCGGCTGCGGCCAAGCCGGCCAAGGCCAAGTCGCCGTCGAAGGCGAAGAAGGCCGCCAAGGTTCCGACGAAGAAGCCGAAGGCGCCGCGCCCGAAGAAGGCGACGGCGACGCCGTCTAAGGCGAAGGCTTCGCCCAAGAAGAAGAAGTAAAAAGGGCAGGGAAGGGTTGGCGGTTGACACCGTCGCCTGGTGGCCGGCGCGCAACCAGAGGCTGTCGCGCGGTCCCGGACAAAAACAAAAACGGCCCTTCTCAGGGCCATCAAAGCACGTCGGGAAGGTGTTGATTGTCGTGTCGTGGTCGGTCGGTTGCCTTGTCTGTCTGTCTTGCTTGCTGGCGTTTGTTTGTTTGTTTCATGTGTGGATGGTGTTTGCGTGCCGCGGTGGTTGGATTGTGGGGTCGTTGGCGGGCGTGGGCGGCGGCGCCGCGGTTGGTGTTACATAAAGTGTATTTTACTTTTATTATTTTTACCTATTTATTTTGCGCCGCGTTTGTTTGTTTGTCTTGGTGGTGGTTTTGGAATAGTCTTTTTTGCTTTGCTTTGCTTTGCTTTCCGGGCGTCACGTTTTGTGCCGTGGCCTGTGTGGGTGGCGCTATTGACGCTTGCGACTTGGCTCGGCCGGTGCGGTGCTTTTTTTTTTTTTTTTTTTTTTTTTGGAAACGGCGGCGCCGGGCCGGGCCGGGCCGGGGGTGGGACGACTGGACTGGACTGGAGAGTGAGTGGGGAACTAGTCGTTGCGACCGACAAAGTTTTGCTCGCGACGGAGAGACGTTAGTGGCCCTGAAAAGGGCCGTTTTGTTTGTTTGGCGGTGTGCGGGTTTAGGCGCGCTCGCCGCGGATGCGGCGCGCGAGCTGGATGTCCTTGGGCATGATGGTGACTCGCTTGGCGTGGATTGCGCACAGGTTGGTGTCTTCGAAGAGGCCGACGAGGTAGGCCTCGCTGGCCTCCTGCAGGGCCATGACTGCGGAGCTCTGGAAGCGCAGGTCGGTCTTGAAGTCCTGGGCGATCTCGCGCACTAGGCGCTGGAATGGCAGCTTGCGGATGAGCAGCTCTGTGCTCTTCTGGTAGCGCCTGATTTCTCGCAGGGCGACGGTGCCCGGCCTGTAGCGGTGGGGCTTCTTGACGCCGCCGGTGGCGGGCGCGCTCTTCCTCGCCGCCTTGGTGGCGAGCTGTTTGCGCGGCGCCTTTCCGCCGGTGGACTTGCGGGCCGTTTGCTTTGTCCGGGCCATGGCTACTGCGGATGCGGATGCGGCGTGGAGGATATGCGTGCGCGACGGCGTCCGGTGCTGCCTTGACAACGGGCCCGCGCGCCCCGGGTGCTGCGCTTATATGCCCTCGGTGCGCGGTGGTGGGGGGAGGGGAGGGCGGGCCGCGGGGCCCCAGAGTCTATATAGGGGGGCGGCGCGCGCGCTGGGCGCCACAACCGTAGCCGACTCGCTAGCGCCGGGTGAGGAGCTTGCCTTGCTTTCTTGTTTTTTATATTATTGTGGTTGAGACGCTTGAAGAAGAAGAAGAATGACAGGCCGCGGCAAGGGAGGAAAGGGGCTCGGCAAGGGTGGCGCCAAGCGGCACCGCAAGGTGTTGCGCGACAACATCCAGGGCATCACGAAGCCCGCGATCCGCCGCCTGGCGCGCAGGGGCGGCGTGAAGCGCATCTCTGGTCTGATCTACGAGGAGACGCGCGGAGTGCTGAAGGTGTTCCTGGAGAACGTGATCCGCGACGCGGTGACGTACACTGAGCACGCCAAGCGCAAGACTGTGACGGCCATGGACGTGGTGTACGCCCTGAAGAGGCAGGGGCGCACCCTGTACGGTTTCGGCGGTTAGGCGGTGTGAGACCGAAGGAAGGAAAGAGAGAGATTGAGAAACGGCCCTTTTCAGGGCCACCACAGTGTTCGGAAGTTGAAAAGTGCGAAAGAGTCTGTGTTGCTGGTTTTTTCTCTTTTCCTTTTTAGTCTACTTGGCCTTTTAGTTTTGTTTGGAGGGTTTTTTTGACGTGGTGTGCGGTGCGGTTGGGAGGGAAGGAAGCGTGCCCTTGCGTTGTGTGAGCTCCTTCCTTCCTTCCTTCCTTCCTTCCCCTCCCTCTTTGCTTGTATGCTTCTTGTCGGTGGATGGGCTGTGTGTTGCGGCGCGGCTGAGTGCCGAGGGGTTATTTTTGAGGTGTGTTGTTGTGCGCCACGTGTGCTGGTTAATGGTCGCGAGACTGTGCGTGCGTGGAGTTGAGTGGAGGAGGTGGCCAAGTACGTGTGTACAAGATGGCGGCGCCTGTGTGTGTAAGAAGGAAAAAACCGTACACAGAAAGAGAGAGAGAAAAGTGGTGCGACGAACGACTGGAATTCTGCTTTGGACGTAGGTTTGTGTGGTGGCCCTGAAAAGGGCCGATTGTGTTTTGTTTTTTGAGCCGAGGCGGCAAATGGCGCGCTGCGTGCCAAGGGAGCACGCGGCGGTTGCCGATTGCGCTGTCTCTCTTTTAGGCCTTCTTCTCGGTCTTCTTTGGCAGCAGGACGGCCTGGATGTTGGGCAGGACACCTCCCTGTGCGATGGTGACGCCCGACAAGAGCTTGTTGAGCTCCTCGTCGTTGCGTATGGCGAGCTGCAGGTGGCGCGGGATGATGCGCGTCTTCTTGTTGTCGCGGGCCGCGTTTCCGGCCAGCTCGAGCACCTCAGCCGCGAGGTACTCCATGACGGCGGCGAGGTAGACGGGCGCCCCGGCGCCGACGCGCTCGGCGTAGTTTCCCTTGCGCAGGAGGCGGTGGATTCTGCCGACCGGGAACTGGAGCCCAGCCCTGCTTGAGCGGGACTTTGACTTGCCCTTGACTTTGCCTCCCTTTCCGCGTCCGGACATGGCGATGGGCTAGTTTGGAAAGAAGCGAGAAAGAAAAGCACAACGCCCCAAACGGTGCGAGCCGCAGCGAGTCGAGCAGCGGAGTGCGTGCCGGCGCCGGCGGGGTGGGGGTCCTTTATGGGCTCGGGTGCGGCGGCCGGTTGCGCGCGCGCCCCATTGGTCGGCGGCCGCAGCAGGGCGAGCTGGTAAAGGTGCGGCGGCGGCGTGCGGCGGGTGCCACTGTGTGGGGAGACGCTGACTGGAGCGGAGCGCCTGACTGACTGACTGTTTGTTCGTGATGCCGCCCAAGACTAGCGGGAAAGCCGCCAAGAAGGCTGGCAAGGCGCAGAAGAACATTTCGAAGGGCGACAAGAAGAAGAAGCGCAAGAGGAAGGAGAGCTATGCCATCTACATCTACAAGGTGCTGAAGCAGGTGCACCCTGACACGGGCATCTCTTCGAAGGCGATGAGCATCATGAACAGCTTCGTGAACGACATTTTCGAGCGCATTGCGGCCGAGGCTTCTCGCCTGGCGCACTACAACAAGCGCTCGACCATCACGTCCCGCGAGATCCAGACCGCTGTGCGGCTCTTGCTGCCTGGCGAGCTGGCCAAGCACGCGGTGAGCGAGGGCACGAAGGCGGTGACCAAGTACACGAGCTCCAAGTAAGGAGGTGGCTCTTGGAAATAGGAGGCTCGTCCGCGGCGCGGCGAAGAAAAGAAAAAACGGCCCTTTTCAGGGCCACCGAAATGCCTTTGCGGGAAGGGCGGAATTGTTGTTGTTGTTGTTGTTGTTGTTGTTGTTGTGAGCGGGTGGACGGCGGCACAGCTGTAGCTGTAGCTTGTGGTGTGGTGCGGCGCCGGCGCCTTTGGTTTTGGTGTGACGTTGGGATACGCACTTTAGCCACAGCCGGGTCGTGGGCGTGGGTGTTTCGAGACGTGTTGGTGTTAGGGGGGCGGATCGCTGGAGTTGGCTTGTTTGATATATATATATATATATATATATATATTTTTTTTGTCCCCTTTGTATGGTATGGCCGGAGGTGTGGAACGGAAAGCAAACCGCGACTGTCGGATGTCACACCGTTGGTGGCGAGGGTGAGAAACACGTTGCCGCCTACAGCTGCTTCTACGCCGAGCGGGTGCGTTAAGTTAGTTTTGGTTGGGCGACGTAAAAGTGGAGCGTGGAGGTGTGTGTGAACGTGAGGAGACACGCATTGCATTGTATTTGTACGCGCGAGGTGAGTTAGGAGACCACGCGCCACGACGTACGGTGCCCTCTTTCGACCTGACGTCTGACGTCTGGTTTTTGTTTGTGGAGGCGGTGTCGTCATTCTGGATGTACGTGTATTTTCCGCTCAGTTGAGTGAGGTGACGCGAGACGACGGCGTCGGTGGTGTTTTTGTTTTGTTGTTGGCGCCCCGGGGATGAAGAGGGGCACCCGACGGTAACGAGAGGTTGCACTTTGTGATCGGTCGAATGTCCGGGGAGCGAGGAATAGGGTGGGGGGTTGAAAAGAAACGCCAGTGTAGGGCAACGGGACGGTGAACGTTCCCGTGGTGTCGGAGGTGTGCAGTGGGGGGGAGGAAAAAAAAAAGCGCGTAACGGCGCGGCTGCCGTGGTGGAAACGTTCTCTCCAACTTTGGTGGTGTCCCCTGTGTGTTTTGTTGTTCTCTATATCGTGTGTCCCCTCGCACAAGACGCTCTCTGGGCGGGTTTGATTCATTCATTTTTGCATTGTCACGTAGCGTAGAATGGAATGCGCAAGAGTTGAGTGAGACTGGCGACGGTATATGGTCTGAGCAGCGTCAGCTGCACTGCACACTCCCCGGAAAAGAATCTTGGATGCCGTGCTAACTGAAATTTGGTGGACGGGGTTCTCAGGGCTGTTTTCCTATTTTGTTGTTTGTTTGTCTCTAGTTAAGATGGTGAAATGACGTCGAAGAAGCAGTATTGCAAATACTGTTATGGAAATGCCCTAGTTTGATGAAAGGAAATGTGTGTTGAATATACAGGATGGTAAAGACCAAGTGCGTTGAAAGAAACGTTGTGAAGGAACGAACGTTCCCTGAATTGGTTTCTTTTTGTTCCCGAGTTGTGTACAATGGACGACGGTTGTGCCATATCGCAGCATTGCATCATCCCCAGGTTTTATTTCAATTGAGCGATAAAAAAAGGAAAAAGAGAAGAACAAGAACACTATCGAAATGGTCTATGGTGTGTGACCCACAATTGTTGTCTTTAAATCACTTACCCAACCATGTCGTAAAAATATTTTTTTTTTTTTTTTTACAGTGGCTGCCGAATGACCTAGATGTAACAGAGAGAGAGAGAAACACATGGCGTGTCAGATGTTTGTTTTCTTTTCCCCCCCGTCAAGTGGCAAATGCGAACACCGTCAGCTGTAATTGACGATCGACACTAGTATGGCGCGAAAAGGGGGTGCGACCTGTGCAGTTGTGGGTGAAACTTTGGGTGATGGGCTGTCATGCGGCATCGCGTGCGTTCATTACCCCTCGGCGGCGGCGCCGCAGCTCCGTCCAGCTCGCGCTCTCGGAAACAACCCTCTCGTAATGCCGCGTCTCCTCCGTCACTGCAATTTTCAAAGGGAAACCTGTGTGGCCGGTGGGGGTGTGTCAACCGTTGGCCTCAAGCTCCGCCGACAAAAAGTGTTGAGTGTATCCAGTGTGAGAGAGGTTGACGCTTTTCGTGGGGTGTGTGTGTGTGTGTGTGGCAATGTTTTGAAAAGTTTGCAACGTACGTTAAGAAGTGTTGACGCTGAAACTTGCGGGCTGTGTGGCCCTGGTGGTTGGCTGGCTGGAGACGCGGGCGTGTCCAGTCGGTCGGTTGTTGTGGCTGAAAGGTACGTATACGGTTCCGCCGTCCCGTCGGAACTGCGTCTGTCTGGAAGGTATGACGTGACGTGCAGTTTTTATTAGGTCAGCCCTTGTTGTGTATTGTTCCATTTGTTGCTCACTCGTCACCCGTATTTGGTGTGGCGATGTATGTGGACGTACTGCTGGATCAGTGTCAGGGTTTCCGTGGGAGGTGTTGGTTGGGGTTGGATTTGCCTGACACGGCTGAGTCCGCAATTGGCCTGCCGTTCGTTGATGCGATATGTGGGTTCTGAGGAAGAATGTGTACGAGATAGTTGCCCCTGCCCTGCCCTTTCTTTCGCGTTCGTGTGTGCCCCCCTTGTTGTGTAGTGTGGGTTGAAAATGGTTCTTTACCGAGTGGGGGGGAATGGGATGGACGGATCCGTTGCTGTTGCTGTCACCGTCAAGACAACGCACGCACGCACGCACCCCTGTCCTACGAGAAGGTGTGTCAACCGGGGTTTCGGTAGTCGTGTGTGTAGGGGACGGGGAGAAGCAAAGTGGAGAGTGCGGCACGGGCAGAGAGTGGAATTGGGGCGCGTTGATGTTGGGAAACATCCCCCAAGGGTTGCGGGATGATGTGGCGGTGAGAGCGGGGGGCGGGGGAGAAAAGAAAAGCGAAAAAGAACTAAGGAAGAGGAGGAGGCGTGCGTGCGCGCAGTGGCGGGGCACCAAAGACCTGTCGTGTGGTGTCGGCCGAACGCGAGCGCGAACGCGAACGCGTGTGCGGGGCAGCGTCGGCACGGAGAAGCGAGGAGGAGAGAGAGAGAGAGAGAGAGAGAGAGAGAGAGAGAGCTGGTCTGATGGGTATTTTTTACCCCCTGTACTCGAAGGACCGGATCTGTCCTTGATCCCTGCCTTCTGTCTGATTATGTTGGGTAACAAAATGATGGGTCTCTTGGGTGTGTGTAGATGTTTGTTGTTTGAGTGAGTGTTATGGTGTTTGTATTTTATTTTTGTTTATCATGGTATGTTGTAGTTTGTGGTGTTTTGTCGTGATGGGAAATGTCGTTCTTGGGTCGGGTGGATTTTGTCCCAGATTTCTGATGAGTGGGTGGTTCGAATCCGTGGTTTGGTGGAAAAAAAAAAAAAAAAAAAAAAAAAAAAAAAAAAAAAAACAACAAAAACAACTTTATGGATTTTTCTTTGGATGATTTCCGGGATTTTGATTGAGTATGTTATGGTTTGTGTATATGTCTCGGTTTGTCTGGTACCGGCCGGCATCAGCAGTAATTCTGAAGTATTTGTTCTGCACCCTTTTTTACTCTTGTTATGTTTGGTGTCTGCGGCCATTGACCAGATTTTCAGAGCCGTAAGTGATGGCTGGTTCCTATGACGGTTTTGAAGATTTTCTTTTTGGCGCGCATATTTATTCTGTTTCCTTTGATGATTGGGTACAGTCTGAATATTGCTGCTGCAGCCTTGTTACAAACGTGTGTAACATGGTCTCTAAATGTCAACCTCTTGTCCAGCTTGATGCCTAGATACTTTATTGTGCCTGACCATGGAAGATTGTTATTTCTGAGGCGTATATGCAGGTTAGGAGGTATTCTTTTTGAATGTGAATCGTATTGTATTGCTTGGGTTTTCTCCGCGTTTATTGTTTTTTGTTTCCATTGGTTAGCCCATTTCTGGATGGATTGTAGGTGTTGCTCTATTTTTGTGACTCTATATTGCAGGTTAGAACTGCTGCGGTAGACTGCAGTGTCGTCTGCAAATAGTGACAAGTGTCCTCCCAGCTGTTTGTTTGTGTATATTGAGTAGAGAATGGGCCCCAGCACTGAGCCTTGCGGGACTCCAGCCTCTATGGATCTAGTGTTACTTGCCGCTCCTGGTACATGGACATAGAATGCTCCGTTGCGGAGAAAAGAAGCAATAATGTGGATGGGGCAGTTGTACTGGTGGAGCTTGTAGATAAGGCGTTATCCGATGTCAAGCAGGACTGCTCCAGTACTGTGTCTAATGTTTCTGGCCTGACATATGTGCTCGACTAGTCTGGTCACCTGGTGGGTGGTGCTGTGTTCTTCGCGGAATCGGAATTGTTGTGGGATGATTATGTTGTTATCCTTTAAGAATTGAATTTCTTCAGTTCAGTTTGAATGAGCTTTCCGAGGACCTTTCCAAGGAAGTTGGCCTATAGTTTTGCGGAAATAATAAGTCCTTGTTTGGCTTTGGTAATGTGATGACTCGGGCCTGTTTCCAAGTAGTTTAGTCTGAAGCAAGCATTATATATTGATGTTAGATAGATAATTGATAGTTGCTGGAGGTAGGTGATGTAGTAGTTGCGGTTTGATGGAATCTGGGCCTGATGCCTTCTTAGGATGTGTGTATGTTTGTGATGTGATAAGATACGGGGTTTCTGCGTTTATTGGATTGTGAAAGATGTTCTGATCGGGGCACTTAGGATGCGGTTTTACCCTTCTGAGTACCATTTCCTGGTGGTCATCAGTTTCGTCATCTACCGCTTCTGGTGCTTGGAATTGCCTTTCTAGTGAATCCGCCAGTGCTTCAGCTCGGTCTGTGGGGTCGTTCCTTCCCCATGTAGATGTAGATGTTTCGTGTCTAGTTTACGAGTTTTAAGAAATTTCCAGAATTTTTCCTGGTCCCTTCCTGCTTCTCGTAACGTTTCCTCCCACGCCTCGCTACGGTGGTTTTCGGAGCTCTCTTTTTGATCCTCCCGGCCAATTGCTCTGATTTTCGTCGGTCGGCTGGGTCCCTGTAGTTTCTGGCGCGCGCGGGCTGCGGTTGGCGCCTTTGGTGGCAACGGCCGGGGCAAGCAGCGGTGTGTGGTGTGGTGCGGGGCGGGCAGGGGCAGGGGCAGGGGCAGTGGTGGTTGACGGATGGCCTGGGGGCCGAAAAACGGGGCCGGACGGCGGACGGCGGACGGCGGACGGATGTTGAGAGAGGCGGCGCGCACGCGTCTCGCGCGGACACAGGCGCCACAGCGTTGATGATTGGAAGGAGGTGCGGTGCGGGGATGGGCCCAGGAAAAAAGACGGTCGTGGCCCCTGTCTTGGGTGCGTGTCGACGTCAGCACCGTCGGTGTGGTGTGGGCAGGGAGGGGGGAAAAGCGGGCTGCGGGCTGCGGAGGGAATGGTGGTGGGGAGTAGGCACACATGTGGGCGGGCGCAAAATCGGCCGGTGCCCGTAAACCGCGGCGGGATATTGGGTGGAAAAGAGGGAAATTGTAGAAAGGAAAACAAGCGGAGGGGGCGAATGTGGTGGGGTGGGGGGACGGGCGGGGGCGAGGCGACAGCTTGCTTTTTCTTTTTCATTTTATTTTATTTTGTTGTAGTGTTTTTGTTTTTTTTTTTTTGTTTTTTTTTGCGTGTGTGTGGCCTTGGAGAGGCTGGTCTTGTGTGGCTTACGCTTTGGGTGCGTGTGTTGGTACTTTTTCGTTTTTTTCTTGTTCTGCAGAGCAGGGGCGGGGCGGTGGGAACGGCTGGCTGGCTGTGCCCAGAGGAGGAGGAGACGCTGGCGGCGGGCCCGGCTCCTGGGGCTGCTGTTGCATGCGCTGTGCAAAGAAAGGAAGAGTGGGTTTGTTTGGCTGGTGAAGTGCATTATTTAAGTGTGGGCTTGCCGGCCTGGCTCCGATGCGCAGGTAGATAGATGCCGGCGGCGACCGCAGGCAGGCGCGTTGTGTGTACAGAGGGACGAGCCATGTGTTTTGCAAGCAGGACGTGGCGTGCCGAGTGGAGAGGAGGCGGCGGCTCGGCTCGGTTCGGCCCGGTCCGGCGGTGCCGCGCTGTTGTCGCGGACGTGAGCGCCCCCTGGCGGGCGGGTGGTTGGCGGCGGCGTGGTGGACGCGTGTGGCAGTTGTGTGCACGGGTTGCTTGGGCGAGTGAGCAGTGGCTGGCGGTGTTGGCGCGTCGTCGGGGAGGTATGTGTTGCGGCCGCGTCTGCTGCGCGCTGCGTCGTTGTGTCGACTGTGTGTGGGCGTGGGCACGTGTGCTCTGCCGAGGGCGTCGTAAAAAAGTGGGTCGCGGTGTGCGTGCGTAGCCCGTGATGATGTATTGTGCGTCGCGTCGTTGTGTGCGAAACGGATGCCGAGAGGTGTGTGGTGAGTGCGAAGCGCGAATGTGCGGCGTTTGGCGGTTTCGGTGTGTTTTCTGTTTTTGCGGCGTGAGAGTGGGGCTGGCTGGCTGTTTGTTGTTGGTTGCCTTGTGTGTGTAGGTTGATGGCGCGACGCGGAGGGGACGCCGTTTGCTGCGTGCCTTGCCTCGCGTGTGTTTGGGTCGTGGGGGGCGGTGTTTTTGTTTGTATTTGGATTTTCATTTTTTGGCGTGTTGTGTCGTGTATGGCAAGGGCGAGAGGAGTAGTGCGGTAGTGGTAGTGCAGTAGTGTCGTTGCGGCACGGGCGTCTGGTGGGGGCTGTGCGTCGTGGCGGGGAAGGTGTGTAGGTTGCGGCAACACGCGATCTAGTGT
>NW_026062809.1:0-39541 GCF_023897955.1 Schistocerca gregaria | reverse complement strand
ACACTAGATCGCGTGTTCGGCTGACGCGAAAGCTGACGCTTGCAAATGGCCGTATATGTAGAGGACTGGCGCTAGAAACGACTGGGAGACGCCAAATCGACAAACACACAACGGACTCTTTCATTTGACAGTGGCCGCAGGTTCGCCCCTGTGCGTACCGAGAAGCAAGAGAGGTGTCAGCGTGCTGGACCGCAGGATTTCCGCGCAGCAGACTCAAAAACTAAGGAAAAAGGAAAAACCGAAGAAACCAATAGCTCGCGGACTTCCTAGGTGGTCACCCACCTGAGTACTAACCACGCCCAACGCTGTCGAATTTCGGTGATCGGGCATGGACCCGTGTCTTTGGCGTGGCATACAAGTTGGCGAGAACGTCGCCAGACGGGCGGACGCCTTAGTCCTTGTACAGATCACTTGGGATTTGCCTTTTAGGGAAACAAAATGGAATAGCCCTTGGTGGGATCGAACCCACAGCCCCCTCGTTATTAGCATAATAACACTCTAACTTGGTGAGCTTATTGCCCGCGCAATACGGCCGCTTCAGGACTCCACTACCCCAACCGCCGTTTCATCTATCTTTATTAAGGCCCTGCCATTCATTGAAACACTTACGTGTCACTGTTGACTCATTTTCGCCTGTCGCTTCGAGCCCAGAGCCACAACACAACGACCACGGAAACGTCCGTGAGAAGAGGTAAAACTCGACACAGGAAAAGTATGTTCCGCTATTTCTTTTCGACTGCTCAGCCTATGGGACGTGAGACGCCAGCACTGCTGTCACTGTCTTCCCTAGCAAAACCTCCATGGCGTGTTTCTGCGTAATTTACTTGTTCTACAACATGAATGGAGTAGGTTAGTTTCTGAATGATTAAAATGCATTGTCAGATGTGGGGTTCGAACCCACGCTCCCTTTCGGGAAGCAGAGCTTAAATCTGGCGCCTTAGACCGCTCGGCCAATCTGACGTGTGAGACAACAGCCCCAGTGACTTCCGTCTCTAGCATTATCTCAAGAACCTGACTGCGAAATCTGTTTTCTTTTTTCGGTAGGACGGAATTATGTCAGTCTTACAATATTTAAGGCGCAATGTCAGATGTGGCGTAGGAAACGCATCCCGCGCTCTTCCGTCGTATCCAGTTTGAACTGTAACTAGCACAACTGTATTTAGTAATAGGATAATTTCCACATTGACGCAAAAGAAAGCAGATATTAGCAAACGGCATCTAAGGCCGTTTCCTAGCAACAGCCACGCTGTGCATTACGTACTCGTGGGAAGCCAATGAAATACTTCGTGTGAGGATGGAACTGTCGACCTTCACTTTACAATACTTAGGCACTGCCCGGCGCGGTACCGACGCATACGTACTGAAACGTCTTTGGATCGTCAGTGAGTACTGCATATTAGAAATTTCGTGTTGGCCCTGATGTGCATTAAAGGGCAGATTTCTTCAGTGGAAGTCAGTTCTGCGCCTAGTCACAGTATATCGCCCTAGCAGCACCAGGAAAAACGGGTTCAGATGTGCTCGCCTTCCACTCGGCGTTGAGCGCCTACAGCGAGATAGCCTTCGTCCTCTGGCGCCAGGAGGGAGGCGACACATCACGGCGCAAACAGCTTGTAGCGGAAGGCAGTGGTGGTGTGTCGGTCAGCGTGGTTGCTTCCCAAGTAGCTGATCCGGGTTCGAAACCCGGACACCACACAGAGAAGTTGTCTCCTTTACTCAGGAGAGTGTGTTCAACGCTACTTGATCTTCGAATTTCCGAACAGTTGTGGTACGAATGGTTTTCCTCCACCCCTCGTCTCGCTCCGCGAAGGCTAGTGCGGATTACGATTCACAGCATCGTGTGTCCTCATGTGTCGACTTGTCTCGACTTTGCTCGGCTGACGCGAAAGCTGACGCTTGCAAATGGCCGTATATGTAGAGGACTGGCGCTAGAAACGACTGGGAGACGCCAAATCGACAAACACACAACGGACTCTTTCATTTGACAGTGGCCGCAGGTTCGCCCCTGTGCGTACCGAGAAGCAAGAGAGGTGTCAGCGTGCTGGACCGCAGGATTTCCGCGCAGCAGACTCAAAAACTAAGGAAAAAGGCAAAACTGAAGAACCAATAGCTCGCGGACTTCCTAGGTGGTCACCCACCTGAGTACTAACCACGCCCAACGCTGTCGAATTTCGGTGATCGGGCATGGACCCGTGTCTTTGGCGTGGCATACAAGTTGGCGAGAACGTCGCCAGACGGGCGGACGCCTTAGTCCTTGTACAGATCACTTGGGATTTGCCTTTTAGGGAAACAAAATGGAATAGCCCTTGGTGGGATCGAACCCACAGCCCCCTCGTTATTAGCATAATAACACTCTAACTTGGTGAGCTTATTGCCCGCGCAATACGGCCGCTTCAGGACTCCACTACCCCAACCGCCGTTTCATCTATCTTTATTAAGGCCCTGCCATTCATTGAAACACTTACGTGTCACTGTTGACTCATTTTCGCCTGTCGCTTCGAGCCCAGAGCCACAACACAACGACCACGGAAACGTCCGTGAGAAGAGGTAAAACTCGACACAGGAAAAGTATGTTCCGCTATTTCTTTTCGACTGCTCAGCCTATGGGACGTGAGACGCCAGCACTGCTGTCACTGTCTTCCCTAGCAAAACCTCCATGGCGTGTTTCTGCGTAATTTACTTGTTCTACAACATGAATGGAGTAGGTTAGTTTCTGAATGATTAAAATGCATTGTCAGATGTGGGGTTCGAACCCACGCTCCCTTTCGGGAAGCAGAGCTTAAATCTGGCGCCTTAGACCGCTCGGCCAATCTGACGTGTGGAGACAACAGCCCCAGTGACTTCCGTCTCTAGCATTATCTCAAGAACCTGACTGCGAAATCTGTTTCTTTTTTCGGTAGGACGGAATTATGTCAGTCTTACAATATTTAAGGCGCAATGTCAGATGTGGCGTAGGAAACGCATCCCGCGCTCTTCCGTCGTATCCAGTTTGAACTGTAACTAGCACAACTGTATTTAGTAATAGGATAATTTCCACATTGACGCAAAAGAAAGCAGATATTAGCAAACGGCATCTAAGGCCGTTTCCTAGCAACAGCCACGCTGTGCATTACGTACTCGTGGGAAGCCAATGAAATACTTCGTGTGAGGATGGAACTGTCGACCTTCACTTTACAATACTTAGGGCACTGCCCCGGCGGTACCGACGCATACGTACTGAAACGTCTTTGGATCGTCAGTGAGTACTGCATATTAGAAATTTCGTGTTGGCCCTGATGTGCATTAAAGGGCAGATTTCTTCAGTGGAAGTCAGTTCTGCGCCTAGTCACAGTATATCGCCCTAGCAGCACCAGGAAAACGGGTTCAGATGTGCTCGCCTTCCACTCGGCGTTGAGCGCCTACAGCGAGATAGCCTTCGTCCTCTGGCGCCAGGAGGGAAGGCGACACATCACGGCGCAAACAGCTTGTAGCGGAAGGCAGTGGTGGTGTGGTCGGTCAGCGTGGTTGCTTCCCAAGTAGCTGATCCGGGTTCGAAACCGGACACCACACAGAAGTTGTCTCCTTTACTCAGGAGAGTGTGTTCAACGCTACTTGATCTTCGAATTCCGAACAGTTGTGGTACGAATGGTTTTCCTCACCCCTCGTCTCGCTCCGCGAAGGCTAGTGCGGATTACGATTCACAGCATCGTGTGTCCTCATGTGTCGACTTGTCTCGACTTTGCTCGGCTGACGCGAAAGCTGACGCTTGCAAATGGCCGTATATGTAGAGGACTGGCGCTAGAAACGACTGGGAGACGCCAAATCGACAAACACACAACGGACTCTTTCATTTGACAGTGGCCGCAGGTTCGCCCCTGTGCGTACCGAGAAGCAAGAGAGGTGTCAGCGTGCTGGACCGCAGGATTTCGCGCAGCAGACTCAAAAACTAAGGAAAAAGGCAAAACTGAAGAAACCAATAGCTCGCGGACTTCCTAGGTGGTCACCCACCTGAGTACTAACCACGCCCAACGCTGTCGAATTTCGGTGATCGGGCATGGACCCGTGTCTTTGGCGTGGCATACAAGTTGGCGAGAACGTCGCCAGACGGGCGGACGCCTTAGTCCTTGTACAGATCACTTGGGATTTGCCTTTTAGGGAAACAAAATGGAATAGCCCTTGGTGGGATCGAACCCACAGCCCCCTCGTTATTAGCATAATAACACTCTAACTTGGTGAGCTTATTGCCCGCGCAATACGGCCGCTTCAGGACTCCACTACCCCAACCGCCGTTTCATCTATCTTTATTAAGGCCCTGCCATTCATTGAAACACTTACGTGTCACTGTTGACTCATTTTCGCCTGTCGCTTCGAGCCCAGAGCCACAACACAACGACCACGGAAACGTCCGTGAGAAGAGGTAAAACTCGACACAGGAAAAGTATGTTCCGCTATTTCTTTTCGACTGCTCAGCCTATGGGACGTGAGACGCCAGCACTGCTGTCACTGTCTTCCCTAGCAAAACCTCCATGGCGTGTTTCTGCGTAATTTACTTGTTCTACAACATGAATGGAGTAGGTTAGTTTCTGAATGATTAAAATGCATTGTCAGATGTGGGGTTCGAACCCACGCTCCCTTTCGGGAAGCAGAGCTTAAATCTGGCGCCTTAGACCGCTCGGCCAATCTGACGTGTGAGACAACAGCCCCAGTGACTTCCGTCTCTAGCATTATCTCAAGAACCTGACTGCGAAATCTGTTTCTTTTTTCGGTAGGACGGAATTATGTCAGTCTTACAATATTTAAGGCGCAATGTCAGATGTGGCGTAGGAAACGCATCCCGCGCTCTTCCGTCGTATCCAGTTTGAACTGTAACTAGCACAACTGTATTTAGTAATAGGATAATTTCCACATTGACGCAAAAGAAAGCAGATATTAGCAAACGGCATCTAAGGCCGTTTCCTAGCAACAGCCACGCTGTGCATTACGTACTCGTGGGAAGCCAATGAAATACTTCGTGTGAGGATGGAACTGTCGACCTTCACTTTACAATACTTAGGCACTGCCCCGGCGGGTACCGACGCATACGTACTGAAACGTCTTTGGATCGTCAGTGAGTACTGCATATTAGAAATTTCGTGTTGGCCCTGATGTGCATTAAAGGGCAGATTTCTTCAGTGGAAGTCAGTTCTGCGCCTAGTCACAGTATATCGCCCTAGCAGCACCAGGAAAACGGGTTCAGATGTGCTCGCCTTCCACTCGGCGTTGAGCGCCTACAGCGAGATAGCCTTCGTCCTCTGGCGCCAGGAGGAAGGCGACACATCACGGCGCAAACAGCTTGTAGCGGAAGGCAGTGGTGGTGTGTCGGTCAGGGTGGTTGCTTCCCAAGTAGCTGATCCGGGTTCGAAACCCGGACACCACACGGAAGTTGTCTCCTTTACTCAGGAGAGTGTGTTCAACGCTACTTGATCTTCGAATTTCCGAACAGTTGTGGTACGAATGGTTTTCCTCCACCCCTCGTCTCGCTCCGCGAAGGCTAGTGCGGATTACGATTCACAGCATCGTGTGTCCTCATGTGTCGACTTGTCTCGACTTTGCTCGGCTGACGCGAAAGCTGACGCTTGCAAATGGCCGTATATGTAGAGGACTGGCGCTAGAAACGACTGGGAGACGCCAAATCGACAAACACACAACGGACTCTTTCATTTGACAGTGGCCGCAGGTTCGCCCCTGTGCGTACCGAGAAGCAAGAGAGGTGTCAGCGTGCTGGACCGCAGGATTTCCGCGCAGCAGACTCAAAAACTAAGGAAAAAGGAAAAACCGAAGAAACCAATAGCTCGCGGACTTCCTAGGTGGTCACCCACCTGAGTACTAACCACGCCCAACGCTGTCGAATTTCGGTGATCGGGCATGGACCCGTGTCTTTGGCGTGGCATACAAGTTGGCGAGAACGTCGCCAGACGGGCGGACGCCTTAGTCCTTGTACAGATCACTTGGGATTTGCCTTTTAGGGAAACAAAATGGAATAGCCCTTGGTGGGATCGAACCCACAGCCCCCTCGTTATTAGCATAATAACACTCTAACTTGGTGAGCTTATTGCCCGCGCAATACGGCCGCTTCAGGACTCCACTACCCCAACCGCCGTTTCATCTATCTTTATTAAGGCCCTGCCATTCATTGAAACACTTACGTGTCACTGTTGACTCATTTTCGCCTGTCGCTTCGAGCCCAGAGCCACAACACAACGACCACGGAAACGTCCGTGAGAAGAGGTAAAACTCGACACAGGAAAAGTATGTTCCGCTATTTCTTTTCGACTGCTCAGCCTATGGGACGTGAGACGCCAGCACTGCTGTCACTGTCTTCCCTAGCAAAACCTCCATGGCGTGTTTCTGCGTAATTTACTTGTTCTACAACATGAATGGAGTAGGTTAGTTTCTGAATGATTAAAATGCATTGTCAGATGTGGGGTTCGAACCCACGCTCCCTTTCGGAAGCAGAGCTTAAATCTGGCGCCTTAGACCGCTCGGCCAATCTGACGTGTGAGACAACAGCCCCAGTGACTTCCGTCTCTAGCATTATCTCAAGAACCTGACTGCGAAATCTGTTTCTTTTTTCGGTAGGACGGAATTATGTCAGTCTTACAATATTTAAGGCGCAATGTCAGATGTGGCGTAGGAAACGCATCCCGCGCTCTTCCGTCGTATCCAGTTTGAACTGTAACTAGCACAACTGTATTTAGTAATAGGATAATTTCCACATTGACGCAAAAGAAAGCAGATATTAGCAAACGGCATCTAAGGCCGTTTCCTAGCAACAGCCACGCTGTGCATTACGTACTCGTGGGAAGCCAATGAAATACTTCGTGTGAGGATGGAACTGTCGACCTTCACTTTACAATACTTAGGCACTGCCCGCGCGGTACCGACGCATACGTACTGAAACGTCTTTGGATCGTCAGTGAGTACTGCATATTAGAAATTTCGTGTTGGCCCTGATGTGCATTAAAGGGCAGATTTCTTCAGTGGAAGTCAGTTCTGCGCCTAGTCACAGTATATCGCCCTAGCAGCACCAGGAAAACGGGTTCAGATGTGCTCGCCTTCCACTCGGCGTTGAGCGCCTACAGCGAGATAGCCTTCGTCCTCTGGCGCCAGGAGGGAAGGCGACACATCACGGCGCAAACAGCTTGTAGCGGAAGGCAGTGGTGGTGTGTCGGTCAGCGTGGTTGCTTCCCAAGTAGCTGATCCGGGTTCGAAACCGGACACCACACAGAAGTTGTCTCCTTTACTCAGGAGAGTGTGTTCAACGCTACTTGATCTTCGAATTTCCGAACAGTTGTGGTACGAATGGTTTTCCTCCACCCCTCGTCTCGCTCCGCGAAGGCTAGTGCGGATTACGATTCACAGCATCGTGTGTCCTCATGTGTCGACTTGTCTCGACTTTGCTCGGCTGACGCGAAAGCTGACGCTTGCAAATGGCCGTATATGTAGAGGACTGGCGCTAGAAACGACTGGGAGACGCCAAATCGACAAACACACAACGGACTCTTTCATTTGACAGTGGCCGCAGGTTCGCCCCTGTGCGTACCGAGAAGCAAGAGAGGTGTCAGCGTGCTGGACCGCAGGATTTCCGCGCAGCAGACTCAAAAACTAAGGAAAAAGGCAAAACTGAAGAAACCAATAGCTCGCGGACTTCCTAGGTGGTCACCCACCTGAGTACTAACCACGCCCAACGCTGTCGAATTTCGGTGATCGGGCATGGACCCGTGTCTTTGGCGTGGCATACAAGTTGGCGAGAACGTCGCCAGACGGGCGGACGCCTTAGTCCTTGTACAGATCACTTGGGATTTGCCTTTTAGGAAACAAAATGGAATAGCCCTTGGTGGGATCGAACCCACAGCCCCCTCGTTATTAGCATAATAACACTCTAACTTGGTGAGCTTATTGCCCGCGCAATACGGCCGCTTCAGGACTCCACTACCCCAACCGCCGTTTCATCTATCTTTATTAAGGCCCTGCCATTCATTGAAACACTTACGTGTCACTGTTGACTCATTTTCGCCTGTCGCTTCGAGCCCAGAGCCACAACACAACGACCACGGAAACGTCCGTGAGAAGAGGTAAAACTCGACACAGGAAAAGTATGTTCCGCTATTTCTTTTCGACTGCTCAGCCTATGGGACGTGAGACGCCAGCACTGCTGTCACTGTCTTCCCTAGCAAAACCTCCATGGCGTGTTTCTGCGTAATTTACTTGTTCTACAACATGAATGGAGTAGGTTAGTTTCTGAATGATTAAAATGCATTGTCAGATGTGGGGTTCGAACCCACGCTCCCTTTCGGGAAGCAGAGCTTAAATCTGGCGCCTTAGACCGCTCGGCCATCTGACGTGTGAGACAACAGCCCCAGTGACTTCCGTCTCTAGCATTATCTCAAGAACCTGACTGCGAAATCTGTTTCTTTTTTCGGTAGGACGGAATTATGTCAGTCTTACAATATTTAAGGCGCAATGTCAGATGTGGCGTAGGAAACGCATCCCGCGCTCTTCCGTCGTATCCAGTTTGAACTGTAACTAGCACAACTGTATTTAGTAATAGGATAATTTCCACATTGACGCAAAAGAAAGCAGATATTAGCAAACGGCATCTAAGGCCGTTTCCTAGCAACAGCCACGCTGTGCATTACGTACTCGTGGGAAGCCAATGAAATACTTCGTGTGAGGATGGAACTGTCGACCTTCACTTTACAATACTTAGGCACTGCCCCGGCGGGTACCGACGCATACGTACTGAAACGTCTTTGGATCGTCAGTGAGTACTGCATATTAGAAATTTCGTGTTGGCCCTGATGTGCATTAAAGGGCAGATTTCTTCAGTGGAAGTCAGTTCTGCGCCTAGTCACAGTATATCGCCCTAGCAGCACCAGGAAAACGGGTTCAGATGTGCTCGCCTTCCACTCGGCGTTGAGCGCCTACAGCGAGATAGCCTTCGTCCTCTGGCGCCAGGAGGGAAGGCGACACATCACGGCGCAAACAGCTTGTAGCGGAAGGCAGTGGTGGTGTGTCGGTCAGGGGTGGTTGCTTCCCAAGTAGCTGATCCGGGTTCGAAACCCGGACACCACACGGAAGTTGTCTCCTTTACTCAGGAGAGTGTGTTCAACGCTACTTGATCTTCGAATTTCCGAACAGTTGTGGTACGAATGGTTTTCCTCCACCCCTCGTCTCGCTCCGCGAAGGCTAGTGCGGATTACGATTCACAGCATCGTGTGTCCTCATGTGTCGACTTGTCTCGACTTTGCTCGGCTGACGCGAAAGCTGACGCTTGCAAATGGCCGTATATGTAGAGGACTGGCGCTAGAAACGACTGGGAGACGCCAAATCGACAAACACACAACGGACTCTTTCATTTGACAGTGCCGCAGGTTCGCCCCTGTGCGTACCGAGAAGCAAGAGAGGTGTCAGCGTGCTGGACCGCAGGATTTCCGCGCAGCAGACTCAAAAACTAAGGAAAAAGGAAAAACCGAAGAAACCAATAGCTCGCGGACTTCCTAGGTGGTCACCCACCTGAGTACTAACCACGCCCAACGCTGTCGAATTTCGGTGATCGGGCATGGACCCGTGTCTTTGCGTGGCATACAAGTTGGCGAGAACGTCGCCAGACGGGCGGACGCCTTAGTCCTTGTACAGATCACTTGGGATTTGCCTTTTAGGGAAACAAAATGGAATAGCCCTTGGTGGGATCGAACCCACAGCCCCCTCGTTATTAGCATAATAACACTCTAACTTGGTGAGCTTATTGCCCGCGCAATACGGCCGCTTCAGGACTCCACTACCCCAACCGCCGTTTCATCTATCTTTATTAAGGCCCTGCCATTCATTGAAACACTTACGTGTCACTGTTGACTCATTTTCGCCTGTCGCTTCGAGCCCAGAGCCACAACACAACGACCACGGAAACGTCCGTGAGAAGAGGTAAAACTCGACACAGGAAAAGTATGTTCCGCTATTTCTTTTCGACTGCTCAGCCTATGGGACGTGAGACGCCAGCACTGCTGTCACTGTCTTCCCTAGCAAAACCTCCATGGCGTGTTTCTGCGTAATTTACTTGTTCTACAACATGAATGGAGTAGGTTAGTTTCTGAATGATTAAAATGCATTGTCAGATGTGGGGTTCGAACCCACGCTCCCTTTCGGGAACCAGAGCTTAAATCTGGCGCCTTAGACCGCTCGGCCAATCTGACGTGTGAGACAACAGCCCCAGTGACTTCGTCTCTAGCATTATCTCAAGAACCTGACTGCGAAATCTGTTTCTTTTTTCGGTAGGACGGAATTATGTCAGTCTTACAATATTTAAGGCGCAATGTCAGATGTGGCGTAGGAAACGCATCCCGCGCTCTTCCGTCGTATCCAGTTTGAACTGTAACTAGCACAACTGTATTTAGTAATAGGATAATTTCCACATTGACGCAAAAGAAAGCAGATATTAGCAAACGGCATCTAAGGCCGTTTCCTAGCAACAGCCACGCTGTGCATTACGTACTCGTGGGAAGCCAATGAAATACTTCGTGTGAGGATGGAACTGTCGACCTTCACTTTACAATACTTAGGCACTGCCCCGGCGGTACCGACGCATACGTACTGAAACGTCTTTGGATCGTCAGTGAGTACTGCATATTAGAAATTTCGTGTTGGCCCTGATGTGCATTAAAGGGCAGATTTCTTCAGTGGAAGTCAGTTCTGCGCCTAGTCACAGTATATCGCCCTAGCAGCACCAGGAAAACGGGTTCAGATGTGCTCGCCTTCCACTCGGCGTTGAGCGCCTACAGCGAGATAGCCTTCGTCCTCTGGCGCCAGGAGGGAAGGCGACACATCACGGCGCAAACAGCTTGTAGCGGAAGGCAGTGGTGGTGTGTCGGTCAGGGTGGTTGCTTCCCAAGTAGCTGATCCGGGTTCGAAACCCGGACACCACACGGAAGTTGTCTCCTTTACTCAGGAGAGTGTGTTCAACGCTACTTGATCTTCGAATTTCCGAACAGTTGTGGTACGAATGGTTTTCCTCCACCCCTCGTCTCGCTCCGCGAAGGCTAGTGCGGATTACGATTCACAGCATCGTGTGTCCTCATGTGTCGACTTGTCTCGACTTTGCTCGGCTGACGCGAAAGCTGACGCTTGCAAATGGCCGTATATGTAGAGGACTGGCGCTAGAAACGACTGGGAGACGCCAAATCGACAAACACACAACGGACTCTTTCATTTGACAGTGGCCGCAGGTTCGCCCCTGTGCGTACCGAGAAGCAAGAGAGGTGTCAGCGTGCTGGACCGCAGGATTTCCGCGCAGCAGACTCAAAAACTAAGGAAAAAGGAAAAACCGAAGAAACCAATAGCTCGCGGACTTCCTAGGTGGTCACCCACTGAGTACTAACCACGCCCAACGCTGTCGAATTTCGGTGATCGGGCATGGACCCGTGTCTTTGGCGTGGCATACAAGTTGGCGAGAACGTCGCCAGACGGGCGGACGCCTTAGTCCTTGTACAGATCACTTGGGATTTGCCTTTTAGGGAAACAAAATGGAATAGCCCTTGGTGGGATCGAACCCACAGCCCCCTCGTTATTAGCATAATAACACTCTAACTTGGTGAGCTTATTGCCCGCGCAATACGGCCGCTTCAGGACTCCACTACCCCAACCGCCGTTTCATCTATCTTTATTAAGGCCCTGCCATTCATTGAAACACTTACGTGTCACTGTTGACTCATTTTCGCCTGTCGCTTCGAGCCCAGAGCCACAACACAACGACCACGGAAACGTCCGTGAGAAGAGGTAAAACTCGACACAGGAAAAGTATGTTCCGCTATTTCTTTTCGACTGCTCAGCTATGGGACGTGAGACGCCAGCACTGCTGTCCACTGTCTTCCCTAGCAAAACCTCCATGGCGTGTTTCTGCGTAATTTACTTGTTCTACAACATGAATGGAGTAGGTTAGTTTCTGAATGATTAAAATGCATTGTCAGATGTGGGGTTCGAACCCACGCTCCCTTTCGGGAACCAGAGCTTAAATCTGGCGCCTTAGACCGCTCGGCCAATCTGACGTGTGAGACAACAGCCCCAGTGACTTCCGTCTCTAGCATTATCTCAAGAACCTGACTGCGAAATCTGTTTCTTTTTTCGGTAGGACGGAATTATGTCAGTCTTACAATATTTAAGGCGCAATGTCAGATGTGGCGTAGGAAACGCATCCCGCGCTCTTCCGTCGTATCCAGTTTGAACTGTAACTAGCACAACTGTATTTAGTAATAGGATAATTTCCACATTGACGCAAAAGAAAGCAGATATTAGCAAACGGCATCTAAGGCCGTTTCCTAGCAACAGCCACGCTGTGCATTACGTACTCGTGGGAAGCCAATGAAATACTTCGTGTGAGGATGGAACTGTCGACCTTCACTTTACAATACTTAGGCACTGCCCGCGCGGTACCGACGCATACGTACTGAAACGTCTTTGGATCGTCAGTGAGTACTGCATATTAGAAATTTCGTGTTGGCCCTGATGTGCATTAAAGGGCAGATTTCTTCAGTGGAAGTCAGTTCTGCGCCTAGTCACAGTATATCGCCCTAGCAGCACCAGGAAAACGGGTTCAGATGTGCTCGCCTTCCACTCGGCGTTGAGCGCCTACAGCGAGATAGCCTTCGTCCTCTGGCGCCAGGAGGGAAGGCGACACATCACGCGCAAACAGCTTGTAGCGGAAGGCAGTGGTGGTGTGTCGGTCAGGGTGGTTGCTTCCCAAGTAGCTGATCCGGGTTCGAAACCCGGACACCACACGGAAGTTGTCTCCTTTACTCAGGAGAGTGTGTTCAACGCTACTTGATCTTCGAATTTCCGAACAGTTGTGGTACGAATGGTTTTCCTCCACCCCTCGTCTCGCTCCGCGAAGGCTAGTGCGGATTACGATTCACAGCATCGTGTGTTCTCATGTGTCGACTTGTCTCGACTTTGCTCGGCTGACGCGAAAGCTGACGCTTGCAAATGGCCGTATATGTAGAGGACTGGCGCTAGAAACGACTGGGAGACGCCAAATCGACAAACACACAACGGACTCTTTCATTTGACAGTGGCCGCAGGTTCGCCCCTGTGCGTACCGAGAAGCAAGAGAGGTGTCAGCGTGCTGGACCGCAGGATTTCCGCGCAGCAGACTCAAAAACTAAGGAAAAAGGAAAAACCGAAGAAACCAATAGCTCGCGGACTTCCTAGGTGGTCACCCACCTGAGTACTAACCACGCCCAACGCTGTCGAATTTCGGTGATCGGGCATGGACCCGTGTCTTTGGCGTGGCATACAAGTTGGCGAGAACGTCGCCAGACGGGCGGACGCCTTAGTCCTTGTACAGATCACTTGGGATTTGCCTTTTAGGGAAACAAAATGGAATAGCCCTTGGTGGGATCGAACCCACAGCCCCCTCGTTATTAGCATAATAACACTCTAACTTGGTGAGCTTATTGCCCGCGCAATACGGCCGCTTCAGGACTCCACTACCCCAACTGCCGTTTCATCTATCTTTATTAAGGCCCTGCCATTCATTGAAACACTTACGTGTCACTGTTGACTCATTTTCGCCTGTCGCTTCGAGCCCAGAGCCACAACACAACGACCACGGAAACGTCCGTGAGAAGAGGTAAAACTCGACACAGGAAAAGTATGTTCCGCTATTTCTTTTCGACTGCTCAGCCTATGGGACGTGAGACGCCAGCACTGCTGTCACTGTCTTCCCTAGCAAAACCTCCATGGCGTGTTTCTGCGTAATTTACTTGTTCTACAACATGAATGGAGTAGGTTAGTTTCTGAATGATTAAAATGCATTGTCAGATGTGGGGTTCGAACCCACGCTCCCTTTCGGGAACCAGAGCTTAAATCTGGCGCCTTAGACCGCTCGGCCAATCTGACGTGTGAGACAACAGCCCCAGTGACTTCCGTCTCTAGCATTATCTCAAGAACCTGACTGCGAAATCTGTTTCTTTTTTCGGTAGGACGGAATTATGTCAGTCTTACAATATTTAAGGCGCAATGTCAGATGTGCGTAGGAAACGCATCCCGCGCTCTTCCGTCGTATCCAGTTTGAACTGTAACTAGCACAACTGTATTTAGTATAGGATAATTTCCACATTGACGCAAAAGAAAGCAGATATTAGCAAACGGCATCTAAGGCCGTTTCCTAGCAACAGCCACGCTGTGCATTACGTACTCGTGGGAAGCCAATGAAATACTTCGTGTGAGGATGGAACTGTCGACCTTCACTTTACAATACTTAGGCACTGCCCCGCGGGTACCGACGCATACGTACTGAAACGTCTTTGGATCGTCAGTGAGTACTGCATATTAGAAATTTCGTGTTGGCCCTGATGTGCATTAAAGGCAGATTTCTTCAGTGGAAGTCAGTTCTGCGCCTAGTCACAGTATATCGCCCTAGCAGCACCAGGAAAACGGGTTCAGATGTGCTCGCCTTCCACTCGGCGTTGAGCGCCTACAGCGAGATAGCCTTCGTCCTCTGGCGCCAGGAGGGAAGGCGACACATCACGGCGCAAACAGCTTGTAGCGGAAGGCAGTGGTGGTGTGTCGGTCAGCGTGGTTGCTTCCCAAGTAGCTGATCCGGGTTCGAAACCCGGACACCACACGGAAGTTGTCTCCTTTACTCAGGAGAGTGTGTTCAACGCTACTTGATCTTCGAATTTCCGAACAGTTGTGGTACGAATGGTTTTCCTCCACCCCTCGTCTCGCTCCGCGAAGGCTAGTGCGGATTACGATTCACAGCATCGTGTGTCCTCATGTGTCGACTTGTCTCGACTTTGCTCGGCTGACGCGAAAGCTGACGCTTGCAAATGGCCGTATATGTAGAGGACTGGCGCTAGAAACGACTGGGAGACGCCAAATCGACAAACACACAACGGACTCTTTCATTTGACAGTGGCCGCAGGTTCGCCCCTGTGCGTACCGAGAAGCAAGAGAGGTGTCAGCGTGCTGGACCGCAGGATTTCCGCGCAGCAGACTCAAAAACTAAGGAAAAAGGAAAAACCGAAGAAACCAATAGCTCGCGGACTTCCTAGGTGGTCACCCACCTGAGTACTAACCACGCCCAACGCTGTCGAATTTCGGTGATCGGGCATGGACCCGTGTCTTTGGCGTGGCATACAAGTTGGCGAGAACGTCGCCAGACGGGCGGACGCCTTAGTCCTTGTACAGATCACTTGGGATTTGCCTTTTAGGGAAACAAAATGGAATAGCCCTTGGTGGGATCGAACCCACAGCCAACACGCGATCTAGTGTATAATAACACTCTAACTTGGTGAGCTTATTGCCCGCGCAATACGGCCGCTTCAGGACTCCACTACCCCAACCGCCGTTTCATCTATCTTTATTAAGGCCCTGCCATTCATTGAAACACTTACGTGTCACTGTTGACTCATTTTCGCCTGTCGCTTCGAGCCCAGAGCCACAACACAACGACCACGGAAACGTCCGTGAGAAGAGGTAAAACTCGACACAGGAAAAGTATGTTCCGCTATTTCTTTTCGACTGCTCAGCCTATGGGACGTGAGACGCCAGCACTGCTGTCACTGTCTTCCCTAGCAAAACCTCCATGGCGTGTTTCTGCGTAATTTACTTGTTCTACAACATGAATGGAGTAGGTTAGTTTCTGAATGATTAAAATGCATTGTCAGATGTGGGGTTCGAACCCACGCTCCCTTTCGGGAAGCAGAGCTTAAATCTGGCGCCTTAGACCGCTCGGCCAATCTGACGTGTGAGACAACAGCCCCAGTGACTTCCGTCTCTAGCATTATCTCAAGAACCTGACTGCGAAATCTGTTTCTTTTTTCGGTAGGACGGAATTATGTCAGTCTTACAATATTTAAGGCGCAATGTCAGATGTGGCGTAGGAAACGCATCCCGCGCTCTTCCGTCGTATCCAGTTTGAACTGTAACTAGCACAACTGTATTTAGTAATAGGATAATTTCCACATTGACGCAAAAGAAAGCAGATATTAGCAAACGGCATCTAAGGCCGTTTCCTAGCAACAGCCACGCTGTGCATTACGTACTCGTGGGAAGCCAATGAAATACTTCGTGTGAGGATGGAACTGTCGACCTTCACTTTACAATACTTAGGCACTGCCCCGGCGGTACCGACGCATACGTACTGAAACGTCTTTGGATCGTCAGTGAGTACTGCATATTAGAAATTTCGTGTTGGCCCTGATGTGCATTAAAGGGCAGATTTCTTCAGTGGAAGTCAGTTCTGCGCCTAGTCACAGTATATCGCCCTAGCAGCACCAGGAAAACGGGTTCAGATGTGCTCGCCTTCCACTCGGCGTTGAGCGCCTACAGCGAGATAGCCTTCGTCCTCTGGCGCCAGGAGGGAAGGCGACACATCACGGCGCAAACAGCTTGTAGCGGAAGGCAGTGGTGGTGTGTCGGTCAGCGTGGTTGCTTCCCAAGTAGCTGATCCGGGTTCGAAACCCGGACACCACACGGAAGTTGTCTCCTTTACTCAGGAGAGTGTGTTCAACGCTACTTGATCTTCGAATTTCCGAACAGTTGTGGTACGAATGGTTTTCCTCCACCCCTCGTCTCGCTCCGCGAAGGCTAGTGCGGATTACGATTCACAGCATCGTGTGTCCTCATGTGTCGACTTGTCTCGACTTTGCTCGGCTGACGCGAAAGCTGACGCTTGCAAATGGCCGTATATGTAGAGGACTGGCGCTAGAAACGACTGGGAGACGCCAAATCGACAAACACACAACGGACTCTTTCATTTGACAGTGGCCGCAGGTTCGCCCCTGTGCGTACCGAGAAGCAAGAGAGGTGTCAGCGTGCTGGACCGCAGGATTTCCGCGCAGCAGACTCAAAAACTAAGGAAAAAGGAAAAACCGAAGAAACCAATAGCTCGCGGACTTCCTAGGTGGTCACCCACCTGAGTACTAACCACGCCCAACGCTGTCGAATTTCGGTGATCGGGCATGGACCCGTGTCTTTGGCGTGGCATACAAGTTGGCGAGAACGTCGCCAGACGGGCGGACGCCTTAGTCCTTGTACAGATCACTTGGGATTTGCCTTTTAGGGAAACAAAATGGAATAGCCCTTGGTGGGATCGAACCCACAGCCCCCTCGTTATTAGCATAATAACACTCTAACTTGGTGAGCTTATTGCCCGCGCAATACGGCCGCTTCAGGACTCCACTACCCCAACCGCCGTTTCATCTATCTTTATTAAGGCCCTGCCATTCATTGAAACACTTACGTGTCACTGTTGACTCATTTTCGCCTGTCGCTTCGAGCCCAGAGCCACAACACAACGACCACGGAAACGTCCGTGAGAAGAGGTAAAACTCGACACAGGAAAAGTATGTTCCGCTATTTCTTTTCGACTGCTCAGCCTATGGGACGTGAGACGCCAGCACTGCTGTCACTGTCTTCCCTAGCAAAACCTCCATGGCGTGTTTCTGCGTAATTTACTTGTTCTACAACATGAATGGAGTAGGTTAGTTTCTGAATGATTAAAATGCATTGTCAGATGTGGGGTTCGAACCCACGCTCCCTTTCGGGAAGCAGAGCTTAAATCTGGCGCCTTAGACCGCTCGGCCAATCTGACGTGTGAGACAACAGCCCCAGTGACTTCCGTCTCTAGCATTATCTCAAGAACCTGACTGCGAAATCTGTTTCTTTTTTCGGTAGGACGGAATTATGTCAGTCTTACAATATTTAAGGCGCAATGTCAGATGTGGCGTAGGAAACGCATCCCGCGCTCTTCCGTCGTATCCAGTTTGAACTGTAACTAGCACAACTGTATTTAGTAATAGGATAATTTCCACATTGACGCAAAAGAAAGCAGATATTAGCAAACGGCATCTAAGGCCGTTTCCTAGCAACAGCCACGCTGTGCATTACGTACTCGTGGGAAGCCAATGAAATACTTCGTGTGAGGATGGAACTGTCGACCTTCACTTTACAATACTTAGGCACTGCCCCGGCGGTACCGACGCATACGTACTGAAACGTCTTTGGATCGTCAGTGAGTACTGCATATTAGAAATTTCGTGTTGGCCCTGATGTGCATTAAAGGGCAGATTTCTTCAGTGGAAGTCAGTTCTGCGCCTAGTCACAGTATATCGCCCTAGCAGCACCAGGAAAACGGGTTCAGATGTGCTCGCCTTCCACTCGGCGTTGAGCGCCTACAGCGAGATAGCCTTCGTCCTCTGGCGCCAGGAGGGAAGGCGACACATCACGGCGCAAACAGCTTGTAGCGGAAGGCAGTGGTGGTGTGTCGGTCAGCGTGGTTGCTTCCCAAGTAGCTGATCCGGGTTCGAAACCCGGACACCACACAGAAGTTGTCTCCTTTACTCAGGAGAGTGTGTTCAACGCTACTTGATCTTCGAATTTCCGAACAGTTGTGGTACGAATGGTTTTCCTCCACCCCTCGTCTCGCTCCGCGAAGGCTAGTGCGGATTACGATTCACAGCATCGTGTGTCCTCATGTGTCGACTTGTCTCGACTTTGCTCGGCTGACGCGAAAGCTGACGCTTGCAAATGGCCGTATATGTAGAGGACTGGCGCTAGAAACGACTGGGAGACGCCAAATCGACAAACACACAACGGACTCTTTCATTTGACAGTGGCCGCAGGTTCGCCCCTGTGCGTACCGAGAAGCAAGAGAGGTGTCAGCGTGCTGGACCGCAGGATTTCCGCGCAGCAGACTCAAAAACTAAGGAAAAAGGCAAAACTGAAGAAACCAATAGCTCGCGGACTTCCTAGGTGGTCACCCACCTGAGTACTAACCACGCCCAACGCTGTCGAATTTCGGTGATCGGGCATGGACCCGTGTCTTTGGCGTGGCATACAAGTTGGCGAGAACGTCGCCAGACGGGCGGACGCCTTAGTCCTTGTACAGATCACTTGGGATTTGCCTTTTAGGGAAACAAAATGGAATAGCCCTTGGTGGGATCGAACCCACAGCCCCCTCGTTATTAGCATAATAACACTCTAACTTGGTGAGCTTATTGCCCGCGCAATACGGCCGCTTCAGGACTCCACTACCCCAACCGCCGTTTCATCTATCTTTATTAAGGCCCTGCCATTCATTGAAACACTTACGTGTCACTGTTGACTCATTTTCGCCTGTCGCTTCGAGCCCAGAGCCACAACACAACGACCACGGAAACGTCCGTGAGAAGAGGTAAAACTCGACACAGGAAAAGTATGTTCCGCTATTTCTTTTCGACTGCTCAGCCTATGGGACGTGAGACGCCAGCACTGCTGTCACTGTCTTCCCTAGCAAAACCTCCATGGCGTGTTTCTGCGTAATTTACTTGTTCTACAACATGAATGGAGTAGGTTAGTTTCTGAATGATTAAAATGCATTGTCAGATGTGGGGTTCGAACCCACGCTCCCTTTCGGGAAGCAGAGCTTAAATCTGGCGCCTTAGACCGCTCGGCCAATCTGACGTGTGAGACAACAGCCCCAGTGACTTCCGTCTCTAGCATTATCTCAAGAACCTGACTGCGAAATCTGTTTCTTTTTTCGGTAGGACGGAATTATGTCAGTCTTACAATATTTAAGGCGCAATGTCAGATGTGGCGTAGGAAACGCATCCCGCGCTCTTCCGTCGTATCCAGTTTGAACTGTAACTAGCACAACTGTATTTAGTAATAGGATAATTTCCACATTGACGCAAAAGAAAGCAGATATTAGCAAACGGCATCTAAGGCCGTTTCCTAGCAACAGCCACGCTGTGCATTACGTACTCGTGGGAAGCCAATGAAATACTTCGTGTGAGGATGGAACTGTCGACCTTCACTTTACAATACTTAGGCACTGCCCCGGCGGTACCGACGCATACGTACTGAAACGTCTTTGGATCGTCAGTGAGTACTGCATATTAGAAATTTCGTGTTGGCCCTGATGTGCATTAAAGGGCAGATTTCTTCAGTGGAAGTCAGTTCTGCGCCTAGTCACAGTATATCGCCCTAGCAGCACCAGGAAAACGGGTTCAGATGTGCTCGCCTTCCACTCGGCGTTGAGCGCCTACAGCGAGATAGCCTTCGTCCTCTGGCGCCAGGAGGGAAGGCGACACATCACGGCGCAAACAGCTTGTAGCGGAAGGCAGTGGTGGTGTGTCGGTCAGGGTGGTTGCTTCCCAAGTAGCTGATCCGGGTTCGAAACCCGGACACCACACGGAAGTTGTCTCCTTTACTCAGGAGAGTGTGTTCAACGCTACTTGATCTTCGAATTTCCGAACAGTTGTGGTACGAATGGTTTTCCTCCACCCCTCGTCTCGCTCCGCGAAGGCTAGTGCGGATTACGATTCACAGCATCGTGTGTCCTCATGTGTCGACTTGTCTCGACTTTGCTCGGCTGACGCGAAAGCTGACGCTTGCAAATGGCCGTATATGTAGAGGACTGGCGCTAGAAACGACTGGGAGACGCCAAATCGACAAACACACAACGGACTCTTTCATTTGACAGTGGCCGCAGGTTCGCCCCTGTGCGTACCGAGAAGCAAGAGAGGTGTCAGCGTGCTGGACCGCAGGATTTCCGCGCAGCAGACTCAAAAACTAAGGAAAAAGGAAAAACCGAAGAAACCAATAGCTCGCGGACTTCCTAGGTGGTCACCCACCTGAGTACTAACCACGCCCAACGCTGTCGAATTTCGGTGATCGGGCATGGACCCGTGTCTTTGGCGTGGCATACAAGTTGGCGAGAACGTCGCCAGACGGGCGGACGCCTTAGTCCTTGTACAGATCACTTGGGATTTGCCTTTTAGGGAAACAAAATGGAATAGCCCTTGGTGGGATCGAACCCACAGCCCCCTCGTTATTAGCATAATAACACTCTAACTTGGTGAGCTTATTGCCCGCGCAATACGGCCGCTTCAGGACTCCACTACCCCAACCGCCGTTTCATCTATCTTTATTAAGGCCCTGCCATTCATTGAAACACTTACGTGTCACTGTTGACTCATTTTCGCCTGTCGCTTCGAGCCCAGAGCCACAACACAACGACCACGGAAACGTCCGTGAGAAGAGGTAAAACTCGACACAGGAAAAGTATGTTCCGCTATTTCTTTTCGACTGCTCAGCCTATGGGACGTGAGACGCCAGCACTGCTGTCACTGTCTTCCCTAGCAAAACCTCCATGGCGTGTTTCTGCGTAATTTACTTGTTCTACAACATGAATGGAGTAGGTTAGTTTCTGAATGATTAAAATGCATTGTCAGATGTGGGGTTCGAACCCACGCTCCCTTTCGGGAAGCAGAGCTTAAATCTGGCGCCTTAGACCGCTCGGCCAATCTGACGTGTGAGACAACAGCCCCAGTGACTTCCGTCTCTAGCATTATCTCAAGAACCTGACTGCGAAATCTGTTTCTTTTTTCGGTAGGACGGAATTATGTCAGTCTTACAATATTTAAGGCGCAATGTCAGATGTGGCGTAGGAAACGCATCCCGCGCTCTTCCGTCGTATCCAGTTTGAACTGTAACTAGCACAACTGTATTTAGTAATAGGATAATTTCCACATTGACGCAAAAGAAAGCAGATATTAGCAAACGGCATCTAAGGCCGTTTCCTAGCAACAGCCACGCTGTGCATTACGTACTCGTGGGAAGCCAATGAAATACTTCGTGTGAGGATGGAACTGTCGACCTTCACTTTACAATACTTAGGCACTGCCCCGGCGGTACCGACGCATACGTACTGAAACGTCTTTGGATCGTCAGTGAGTACTGCATATTAGAAATTTCGTGTTGGCCCTGATGTGCATTAAAGGGCAGATTTCTTCAGTGGAAGTCAGTTCTGCGCCTAGTCACAGTATATCGCCCTAGCAGCACCAGGAAAACGGGTTCAGATGTGCTCGCCTTCCACTCGGCGTTGAGCGCCTACAGCGAGATAGCCTTCGTCCTCTGGCGCCAGGAGGGAAGGCGACACATCACGGCGCAAACAGCTTGTAGCGGAAGGCAGTGGTGGTGTGTCGGTCAGCGTGGTTGCTTCCCAAGTAGCTGATCCGGGTTCGAAACCCGGACACCACACAGAAGTTGTCTCCTTTACTCAGGAGAGTGTGTTCAACGCTACTTGATCTTCGAATTTCCGAACAGTTGTGGTACGAATGGTTTTCCTCCACCCCTCGTCTCGCTCCGCGAAGGCTAGTGCGGATTACGATTCACAGCATCGTGTGTCCTCATGTGTCGACTTGTCTCAACTTTGCTCGGCTGACGCGAAAGCTGACGCTTGCAAATGGCCGTATATGTAGAGGACTGGCGCTAGAAACGACTGGGAGACGCCAAATCGACAAACACACAACGGACTCTTTCATTTGACAGTGGCCGCAGGTTCGCCCCTGTGCGTACCGAGAAGCAAGAGAGGTGTCAGCGTGCTGGACCGCAGGATTTCCGCGCAGCAGACTCAAAAACTAAGGAAAAAGGCAAAACTGAAGAAACCAATAGCTCGCGGACTTCCTAGGTGGTCACCCACCTGAGTACTAACCACGCCCAACGCTGTCGAATTTCGGTGATCGGGCATGGACCCGTGTCTTTGGCGTGGCATACAAGTTGGCGAGAACGTCGCCAGACGGGCGGACGCCTTAGTCCTTGTACAGATCACTTGGGATTTGCCTTTTAGGGAAACAAAATGGAATAGCCCTTGGTGGGATCGAACCCACAGCCCCCTCGTTATTAGCATAATAACACTCTAACTTGGTGAGCTTATTGCCCGCGCAATACGGCCGCTTCAGGACTCCACTACCCCAACCGCCGTTTCATCTATCTTTATTAAGGCCCTGCCATTCATTGAAACACTTACGTGTCACTGTTGACTCATTTTCGCCTGTCGCTTCGAGCCCAGAGCCACAACACAACGACCACGGAAACGTCCGTGAGAAGAGGTAAAACTCGACACAGGAAAAGTATGTTCCGCTATTTCTTTTCGACTGCTCAGCCTATGGGACGTGAGACGCCAGCACTGCTGTCACTGTCTTCCCTAGCAAAACCTCCATGGCGTGTTTCTGCGTAATTTACTTGTTCTACAACATGAATGGAGTAGGTTAGTTTCTGAATGATTAAAATGCATTGTCAGATGTGGGGTTCGAACCCACGCTCCCTTTCGGGAAGCAGAGCTTAAATCTGGCGCCTTAGACCGCTCGGCCAATCTGACGTGTGAGACAACAGCCCCAGTGACTTCCGTCTCTAGCATTATCTCAAGAACCTGACTGCGAAATCTGTTTCTTTTTTCGGTAGGACGGAATTATGTCAGTCTTACAATATTTAAGGCGCAATGTCAGATGTGGCGTAGGAAACGCATCCCGCGCTCTTCCGTCGTATCCAGTTTGAACTGTAACTAGCACAACTGTATTTAGTAATAGGATAATTTCCACATTGACGCAAAAGAAAGCAGATATTAGCAAACGGCATCTAAGGCCGTTTCCTAGCAACAGCCACGCTGTGCATTACGTACTCGTGGGAAGCCAATGAAATACTTCGTGTGAGGATGGAACTGTCGACCTTCACTTTACAATACTTAGGCACTGCCCCGGCGGTACCGACGCATACGTACTGAAACGTCTTTGGATCGTCAGTGAGTACTGCATATTAGAAATTTCGTGTTGGCCCTGATGTGCATTAAAGGGCAGATTTCTTCAGTGGAAGTCAGTTCTGCGCCTAGTCACAGTATATCGCCCTAGCAGCACCAGGAAAACGGGTTCAGATGTGCTCGCCTTCCACTCGGCGTTGAGCGCCTACAGCGAGATAGCCTTCGTCCTCTGGCGCCAGGAGGGAAGGCGACACATCACGGCGCAAACAGCTTGTAGCGGAAGGCAGTGGTGGTGTGTCGGTCAGGGTGGTTGCTTCCCAAGTAGCTGATCCGGGTTCGAAACCCGGACACCACACGGAAGTTGTCTCCTTTACTCAGGAGAGTGTGTTCAACGCTACTTGATCTTCGAATTTCCGAACAGTTGTGGTACGAATGGTTTTCCTCCACCCCTCGTCTCGCTCCGCGAAGGCTAGTGCGGATTACGATTCACAGCATCGTGTGTCCTCATGTGTCGACTTGTCTCGACTTTGCTCGGCTGACGCGAAAGCTGACGCTTGCAAATGGCCGTATATGTAGAGGACTGGCGCTAGAAACGACTGGGAGACGCCAAATCGACAAACACACAACGGACTCTTTCATTTGACAGTGGCCGCAGGTTCGCCCCTGTGCGTACCGAGAAGCAAGAGAGGTGTCAGCGTGCTGGACCGCAGGATTTCCGCGCAGCAGACTCAAAAACTAAGGAAAAAGGAAAAACCGAAGAAACCAATAGCTCGCGGACTTCCTAGGTGGTCACCCACCTGAGTACTAACCACGCCCAACGCTGTCGAATTTCGGTGATCGGGCATGGACCCGTGTCTTTGGCGTGGCATACAAGTTGGCGAGAACGTCGCCAGACGGGCGGACGCCTTAGTCCTTGTACAGATCACTTGGGATTTGCCTTTTAGGGAAACAAAATGGAATAGCCCTTGGTGGGATCGAACCCACAGCCCCCTCGTTATTAGCATAATAACACTCTAACTTGGTGAGCTTATTGCCCGCGCAATACGGCCGCTTCAGGACTCCACTACCCCAACCGCCGTTTCATCTATCTTTATTAAGGCCCTGCCATTCATTGAAACACTTACGTGTCACTGTTGACTCATTTTCGCCTGTCGCTTCGAGCCCAGAGCCACAACACAACGACCACGGAAACGTCCGTGAGAAGAGGTAAAACTCGACACAGGAAAAGTATGTTCCGCTATTTCTTTTCGACTGCTCAGCCTATGGGACGTGAGACGCCAGCACTGCTGTCACTGTCTTCCCTAGCAAAACCTCCATGGCGTGTTTCTGCGTAATTTACTTGTTCTACAACATGAATGGAGTAGGTTAGTTTCTGAATGATTAAAATGCATTGTCAGATGTGGGGTTCGAACCCACGCTCCCTTTCGGGAACCAGAGCTTAAATCTGGCGCCTTAGACCGCTCGGCCAATCTGACGTGTGAGACAACAGCCCCAGTGACTTCCGTCTCTAGCATTATCTCAAGAACCTGACTGCGAAATCTGTTTCTTTTTTCGGTAGGACGGAATTATGTCAGTCTTACAATATTTAAGGCGCAATGTCAGATGTGGCGTAGGAAACGCATCCCGCGCTCTTCCGTCGTATCCAGTTTGAACTGTAACTAGCACAACTGTATTTAGTAATAGGATAATTTCCACATTGACGCAAAAGAAAGCAGATATTAGCAAACGGCATCTAAGGCCGTTTCCTAGCAACAGCCACGCTGTGCATTACGTACTCGTGGGAAGCCAATGAAATACTTCGTGTGAGGATGGAACTGTCGACCTTCACTTTACAATACTTAGGCACTGCCCCGGCGGTACCGACGCATACGTACTGAAACGTCTTTGGATCGTCAGTGAGTACTGCATATTAGAAATTTCGTGTTGGCCCTGATGTGCATTAAAGGGCAGATTTCTTCAGTGGAAGTCAGTTCTGCGCCTAGTCACAGTATATCGCCCTAGCAGCACCAGGAAAACGGGTTCAGATGTGCTCGCCTTCCACTCGGCGTTGAGCGCCTACAGCGAGATAGCCTTCGTCCTCTGGCGCCAGGAGGGAAGGCGACACATCACGGCGCAAACAGCTTGTAGCGGAAGGCAGTGGTGGTGTGTCGGTCAGCGTGGTTGCTTCCCAAGTAGCTGATCCGGGTTCGAAACCCGGACACCACACGGAAGTTGTCTCCTATACTCAGGAGAGTGTGTTCAACGCTACTTGATCTTCGAATTTCCGAACAGTTGTGGTACGAATGGTTTTCCTCCACCCCTCGTCTCGCTCCGCGAAGGCTAGTGCGGATTACGATTCACAGCATCGTGTGTCCTCATGTGTCGACTTGTCTCGACTTTGCTCGGCTGACGCGAAAGCTGACGCTTGCAAATGGCCGTATATGTAGAGGACTGGCGCTAGAAACGACTGGGAGACGCCAAATCGACAAACACACAACGGACTCTTTCATTTGACAGTGGCCGCAGGTTCGCCCCTGTGCGTACCGAGAAGCAAGAGAGGTGTCAGCGTGCTGGACCGCAGGATTTCCGCGCAGCAGACTCAAAAACTAAGGAAAAAGAAAAAACCGAAGAAACCAATAGCTCGCGGACTTCCTAGGTGGTCACCCACCTGAGTACTAACCACGCCCAACGCTGTCGAATTTCGGTGATCGGGCATGGACCCGTGTCTTTGGCGTGGCATACAAGTTGGCGAGAACGTCGCCAGACGGGCGGACGCCTTAGTCCTTGTACAGATCACTTGGGATTTGCCTTTTAGGGAAACAAAATGGAATAGCCCTTGGTGGGATCGAACCCACAGCCCCCTCGTTATTAGCATAATAACACTCTAACTTGGTGAGCTTATTGCCCGCGCAATACGGCCGCTTCAGGACTCCACTACCCCAACCGCCGTTTCATCTATCTTTATTAAGGCCCTGCCATTCATTGAAACACTTACGTGTCACTGTTGACTCATTTTCGCCTGTCGCTTCGAGCCCAGAGCCACAACACAACGACCACGGAAACGTCCGTGAGAAGAGGTAAAACTCGACACAGGAAAAGTATGTTCCGCTATTTCTTTTCGACTGCTCAGCCTATGGGACGTGAGACGCCAGCACTGCTGTCACTGTCTTCCCTAGCAAAACCTCCATGGCGTGTTTCTGCGTAATTTACTTGTTCTACAACATGAATGGAGTAGGTTAGTTTCTGAATGATTAAAATGCATTGTCAGATGTGGGGTTCGAACCCACGCTCCCTTTCGGGAAGCAGAGCTTAAATCTGGCGCCTTAGACCGCTCGGCCAATCTGACGTGTGAGACAACAGCCCCAGTGACTTCCGTCTCTAGCATTATCTCAAGAACCTGACTGCGAAATCTGTTTCTTTTTTCGGTAGGACGGAATTATGTCAGTCTTACAATATTTAAGGCGCAATGTCAGATGTGGCGTAGGAAACGCATCCCGCGCTCTTCCGTCGTATCCAGTTTGAACTGTAACTAGCACAACTGTATTTAGTAATAGGATAATTTCCACATTGACGCAAAAGAAAGCAGATATTAGCAAACGGCATCTAAGGCCGTTTCCTAGCAACAGCCACGCTGTGCATTACGTACTCGTGGGAAGCCAATGAAATACTTCGTGTGAGGATGGAACTGTCGACCTTCACTTTACAATACTTAGGCACTGCCCCGGCGGTACCGACGCATACGTACTGAAACGTCTTTGGATCGTCAGTGAGTACTGCATATTAGAAATTTCGTGTTGGCCCTGATGTGCATTAAAGGGCAGATTTCTTCAGTGGAAGTCAGTTCTGCGCCTAGTCACAGTATATCGCCCTAGCAGCACCAGGAAAACGGGTTCAGATGTGCTCGCCTTCCACTCGGCGTTGAGCGCCTACAGCGAGATAGCCTTCGTCCTCTGGCGCCAGGAGGGAAGGCGACACATCACGGCGCAAACAGCTTGTAGCGGAAGGCAGTGGTGGTGTGTCGGTCAGCGTGGTTGCTTCCCAAGTAGCTGATCCGGGTTCGAAACCCGGACACCACACGGAAGTTGTCTCCTTTACTCAGGAGAGTGTGTTCAACGCTACTTGATCTTCGAATTTCCGAACAGTTGTGGTACGAATGGTTTTCCTCCACCCCTCGTCTCGCTCCGCGAAGGCTAGTGCGGATTACGATTCACAGCATCGTGTGTCCTCATGTGTCGACTTGTCTCGACTTTGCTCGGCTGACGCGAAAGCTGACGCTTGCAAATGGCCGTATATGTAGAGGACTGGCGCTAGAAACGATTGGGAGACGCCAAATCGACAAACACACAACGGACTCTTTCATTTGACAGTGGCCGCAGGTTCGCCCCTGTGCGTACCGAGAAGCAAGAGAGGTGTCAGCGTGCTGGACCGCAGGATTTCCGCGCAGCAGACTCAAAAACTAAGGAAAAAGGAAAAACCGAAGAAACCAATAGCTCGCGGACTTCCTAGGTGGTCACCCACCTGAGTACTAACCACGCCCAACGCTGTCGAATTTCGGTGATCGGGCATGGACCCGTGTCTTTGGCGTGGCATACAAGTTGGCGAGAACGTCGCCAGACGGGCGGACGCCTTAGTCCTTGTACAGATCACTTGGGATTTGCCTTTTAGGGAAACAAAATGGAATAGCCCTTGGTGGGATCGAACCCACAGCCCCCTCGTTATTAGCATAATAACACTCTAACTTGGTGAGCTTATTGCCCGCGCAATACGGCCGCTTCAGGACTCCACTACCCCAACCGCCGTTTCATCTATCTTTATTAAGGCCCTGCCATTCATTGAAACACTTACGTGTCACTGTTGACTCATTTTCGCCTGTCGCTTCGAGCCCAGAGCCACAACACAACGACCACGGAAACGTCCGTGAGAAGAGGTAAAACTCGACACAGGAAAAGTATGTTCCGCTATTTCTTTTCGACTGCTCAGCCTATGGGACGTGAGACGCCAGCACTGCTGTCACTGTCTTCCCTAGCAAAACCTCCATGGCGTGTTTCTGCGTAATTTACTTGTTCTACAACATGAATGGAGTAGGTTAGTTTCTGAATGATTAAAATGCATTGTCAGATGTGGGGTTCGAACCCACGCTCCCTTTCGGGAAGCAGAGCTTAAATCTGGCGCCTTAGACCGCTCGGCCAATCTGACGTGTGAGACAACAGCCCCAGTGACTTCCGTCTCTAGCATTATCTCAAGAACCTGACTGCGAAATCTGTTTCTTTTTTCGGTAGGACGGAATTATGTCAGTCTTACAATATTTAAGGCGCAATGTCAGATGTGGCGTAGGAAACGCATCCCGCGCTCTTCCGTCGTATCCAGTTTGAACTGTAACTAGCACAACTGTATTTAGTAATAGGATAATTTCCACATTGACGCAAAAGAAAGCAGATATTAGCAAACGGCATCTAAGGCCGTTTCCTAGCAACAGCCACGCTGTGCATTACGTACTCGTGGGAAGCCAATGAAATACTTCGTGTGAGGATGGAACTGTCGACCTTCACTTTACAATACTTAGGCACTGCCCCGGCGGTACCGACGCATACGTACTGAAACGTCTTTGGATCGTCAGTGAGTACTGCATATTAGAAATTTCGTGTTGGCCCTGATGTGCATTAAAGGGCAGATTTCTTCAGTGGAAGTCAGTTCTGCGCCTAGTCACAGTATATCGCCCTAGCAGCACCAGGAAAACGGGTTCAGATGTGCTCGCCTTCCACTCGGCGTTGAGCGCCTACAGCGAGATAGCCTTCGTCCTCTGGCGCCAGGAGGGAAGGCGACACATCACGGCGCAAACAGCTTGTAGCGGAAGGCAGTGGTGGTGTGTCGGTCAGGGTGGTTGCTTCCCAAGTAGCTGATCCGGGTTCGAAACCCGGACACCACACGGAAGTTGTCTCCTTTACTCAGGAGAGTGTGTTCAACGCTACTTGATCTTCGAATTTCCGAACAGTTGTGGTACGAATGGTTTTCCTCCACCCCTCGTCTCGCTCCGCGAAGGCTAGTGCGGATTACGATTCACAGCATCGTGTGTCCTCATGTGTCGACTTGTCTCGACTTTGCTCGGCTGACGCGAAAGCTGACGCTTGCAAATGGCCGTATATGTAGAGGACTGGCGCTAGAAACGACTGGGAGACGCCAAATCGACAAACACACAACGGACTCTTTCATTTGACAGTGGCCGCAGGTTCGCCCCTGTGCGTACCGAGAAGCAAGAGAGGTGTCAGCGTGCTGGACCGCAGGATTTCCGCGCAGCAGACTCAAAAACTAAGGAAAAAGGAAAAACCGAAGAAACCAATAGCTCGCGGACTTCCTAGGTGGTCACCCACCTGAGTACTAACCACGCCCAACGCTGTCGAATTTCGGTGATCGGGCATGGACCCGTGTCTTTGGCGTGGCATACAAGTTGGCGAGAACGTCGCCAGACGGGCGGACGCCTTAGTCCTTGTACAGATCACTTGGGATTTGCCTTTTAGGGAAACAAAATGGAATAGCCCTTGGTGGGATCGAACCCACAGCCCCCTCGTTATTAGCATAATAACACTCTAACTTGGTGAGCTTATTGCCCGCGCAATACGGCCGCTTCAGGACTCCACTACCCCAACCGCCGTTTCATCTATCTTTATTAAGGCCCTGCCATTCATTGAAACACTTACGTGTCACTGTTGACTCATTTTCGCCTGTCGCTTCGAGCCCAGAGCCACAACACAACGACCACGGAAACGTCCGTGAGAAGAGGTAAAACTCGACACAGGAAAAGTATGTTCCGCTATTTCTTTTCGACTGCTCAGCCTATGGGACGTGAGACGCCAGCACTGCTGTCACTGTCTTCCCTAGCAAAACCTCCATGGCGTGTTTCTGCGTAATTTACTTGTTCTACAACATGAATGGAGTAGGTTAGTTTCTGAATGATTAAAATGCATTGTCAGATGTGGGGTTCGAACCCACGCTCCCTTTCGGGAACCAGAGCTTAAATCTGGCGCCTTAGACCGCTCGGCCAATCTGACGTGTGAGACAACAGCCCCAGTGACTTCCGTCTCTAGCATTATCTCAAGAACCTGACTGCGAAATCTGTTTCTTTTTTCGGTAGGACGGAATTATGTCAGTCTTACAATATTTAAGGCGCAATGTCAGATGTGGCGTAGGAAACGCATCCCGCGCTCTTCCGTCGTATCCAGTTTGAACTGTAACTAGCACAACTGTATTTAGTAATAGGATAATTTCCACATTGACGCAAAAGAAAGCAGATATTAGCAAACGGCATCTAAGGCCGTTTCCTAGCAACAGCCACGCTGTGCATTACGTACTCGTGGGAAGCCAATGAAATACTTCGTGTGAGGATGGAACTGTCGACCTTCACTTTACAATACTTAGGCACTGCCCCGGCGGTACCGACGCATACGTACTGAAACGTCTTTGGATCGTCAGTGAGTACTGCATATTAGAAATTTCGTGTTGGCCCTGATGTGCATTAAAGGGCAGATTTCTTCAGTGGAAGTCAGTTCTGCGCCTAGTCACAGTATATCGCCCTAGCAGCACCAGGAAAACGGGTTCAGATGTGCTCGCCTTCCACTCGGCGTTGAGCGCCTACAGCGAGATAGCCTTCGTCCTCTGGCGCCAGGAGGGAAGGCGACACATCACGGCGCAAACAGCTTGTAGCGGAAGGCAGTGGTGGTGTGTCGGTCAGCGTGGTTGCTTCCCAAGTAGCTGATCCGGGTTCGAAACCCGGACACCACACGGAAGTTGTCTCCTTTACTCAGGAGAGTGTGTTCAACGCTACTTGATCTTCGAATTTCCGAACAGTTGTGGTACGAATGGTTTTCCTCCACCCCTCGTCTCGCTCCGCGAAGGCTAGTGCGGATTACGATTCACAGCATCGTGTGTCCTCATGTGTCGACTTGTCTCGACTTTGCTCGGCTGACGCGAAAGCTGACGCTTGCAAATGGCCGTATATGTAGAGGACTGGCGCTAGAAACGACTGGGAGACGCCAAATCGACAAACACACAACGGACTCTTTCATTTGACAGTGGCCGCAGGTTCGCCCCTGTGCGTACCGAGAAGCAAGAGAGGTGTCAGCGTGCTGGACCGCAGGATTTCCGCGCAGCAGACTCAAAAACTAAGGAAAAAGGAAAAACCGAAGAAACCAATAGCTCGCGGACTTCCTAGGTGGTCACCCACCTGAGTACTAACCACGCCCAACGCTGTCGAATTTCGGTGATCGGGCATGGACCCGTGTCTTTGGCGTGGCATACAAGTTGGCGAGAACGTCGCCAGACGGGCGGACGCCTTAGTCCTTGTACAGATCACTTGGGATTTGCCTTTTAGGGAAACAAAATGGAATAGCCCTTGGTGGGATCGAACCCACAGCCCCCTCGTTATTAGCATAATAACACTCTAACTTGGTGAGCTTATTGCCCGCGCAATACGGCCGCTTCAGGACTCCACTACCCCAACCGCCGTTTCATCTATCTTTATTAAGGCCCTGCCATTCATTGAAACACTTACGTGTCACTGTTGACTCATTTTCGCCTGTCGCTTCGAGCCCAGAGCCACAACACAACGACCACGGAAACGTCCGTGAGAAGAGGTAAAACTCGACACAGGAAAAGTATGTTCCGCTATTTCTTTTCGACTGCTCAGCCTATGGGACGTGAGACGCCAGCACTGCTGTCACTGTCTTCCCTAGCAAAACCTCCATGGCGTGTTTCTGCGTAATTTACTTGTTCTACAACATGAATGGAGTAGGTTAGTTTCTGAATGATTAAAATGCATTGTCAGATGTGGGGTTCGAACCCACGCTCCCTTTCGGGAACCAGAGCTTAAATCTGGCGCCTTAGACCGCTCGGCCAATCTGACGTGTGAGACAACAGCCCCAGTGACTTCCGTCTCTAGCATTATCTCAAGAACCTGACTGCGAAATCTGTTTCTTTTTTCGGTAGGACGGAATTATGTCAGTCTTACAATATTTAAGGCGCAATGTCAGATGTGGCGTAGGAAACGCATCCCGCGCTCTTCCGTCGTATCCAGTTTGAACTGTAACTAGCACAACTGTATTTAGTAATAGGATAATTTCCACATTGACGCAAAAGAAAGCAGATATTAGCAAACGGCATCTAAGGCCGTTTCCTAGCAACAGCCACGCTGTGCATTACGTACTCGTGGGAAGCCAATGAAATACTTCGTGTGAGGATGGAACTGTCGACCTTCACTTTACAATACTTAGGCACTGCCCCGGCGGTACCGACGCATACGTACTGAAACGTCTTTGGATCGTCAGTGAGTACTGCATATTAGAAATTTCGTGTTGGCCCTGATGTGCATTAAAGGGCAGATTTCTTCAGTGGAAGTCAGTTCTGCGCCTAGTCACAGTATATCGCCCTAGCAGCACCAGGAAAACGGGTTCAGATGTGCTCGCCTTCCACTCGGCGTTGAGCGCCTACAGCGAGATAGCCTTCGTCCTCTGGCGCCAGGAGGGAAGGCGACACATCACGGCGCAAACAGCTTGTAGCGGAAGGCAGTGGTGGTGTGTCGGTCAGCGTGGTTGCTTCCCAAGTAGCTGATCCGGGTTCGAAACCCGGACACCACACGGAAGTTGTCTCCTTTACTCAGGAGAGTGTGTTCAACGCTACTTGATCTTCGAATTTCCGAACAGTTGTGGTACGAATGGTTTTCCTCCACCCCTCGTCTCGCTCCGCGAAGGCTAGTGCGGATTACGATTCACAGCATCGTGTGTCCTCATGTGTCGACTTGTCTCGACTTTGCTCGGCTGACGCGAAAGCTGACGCTTGCAAATGGCCGTATATGTAGAGGACTGGCGCTAGAAACGACTGGGAGACGCCAAATCGACAAACACACAACGGACTCTTTCATTTGACAGTGGCCGCAGGTTCGCCCCTGTGCGTACCGAGAAGCAAGAGAGGTGTCAGCGTGCTGGACCGCAGGATTTCCGCGCAGCAGACTCAAAAACTAAGGAAAAAGGAAAAACCGAAGAAACCAATAGCTCGCGGACTTCCTAGGTGGTCACCCACCTGAGTACTAACCACGCCCAACGCTGTCGAATTTCGGTGATCGGGCATGGACCCGTGTCTTTGGCGTGGCATACAAGTTGGCGAGAACGTCGCCAGACGGGCGGACGCCTTAGTCCTTGTACAGATCACTTGGGATTTGCCTTTTAGGGAAACAAAATGGAATAGCCCTTGGTGGGATCGAACCCACAGCCCCCTCGTTATTAGCATAATAACACTCTAACTTGGTGAGCTTATTGCCCGCGCAATACGGCCGCTTCAGGACTCCACTACCCCAACCGCCGTTTCATCTATCTTTATTAAGGCCCTGCCATTCATTGAAACACTTACGTGTCACTGTTGACTCATTTTCGCCTGTCGCTTCGAGCCCAGAGCCACAACACAACGACCACGGAAACGTCCGTGAGAAGAGGTAAAACTCGACACAGGAAAAGTATGTTCCGCTATTTCTTTTCGACTGCTCAGCCTATGGGACGTGAGACGCCAGCACTGCTGTCACTGTCTTCCCTAGCAAAACCTCCATGGCGTGTTTCTGCGTAATTTACTTGTTCTACAACATGAATGGAGTAGGTTAGTTTCTGAATGATTAAAATGCATTGTCAGATGTGGGGTTCGAACCCACGCTCCCTTTCGGGAAGCAGAGCTTAAATCTGGCGCCTTAGACCGCTCGGCCAATCTGACGTGTGAGACAACAGCCCCAGTGACTTCCGTCTCTAGCATTATCTCAAGAACCTGACTGCGAAATCTGTTTCTTTTTTCGGTAGGACGGAATTATGTCAGTCTTACAATATTTAAGGCGCAATGTCAGATGTGGCGTAGGAAACGCATCCCGCGCTCTTCCGTCGTATCCAGTTTGAACTGTAACTAGCACAACTGTATTTAGTAATAGGATAATTTCCACATTGACGCAAAAGAAAGCAGATATTAGCAAACGGCATCTAAGGCCGTTTCCTAGCAACAGCCACGCTGTGCATTACGTACTCGTGGGAAGCCAATGAAATACTTCGTGTGAGGATGGAACTGTCGACCTTCACTTTACAATACTTAGGCACTGCCCCGGCGGTACCGACGCATACGTACTGAAACGTCTTTGGATCGTCAGTGAGTACTGCATATTAGAAATTTCGTGTTGGCCCTGATGTGCATTAAAGGGCAGATTTCTTCAGTGGAAGTCAGTTCTGCGCCTAGTCACAGTATATCGCCCTAGCAGCACCAGGAAAACGGGTTCAGATGTGCTCGCCTTCCACTCGGCGTTGAGCGCCTACAGCGAGATAGCCTTCGTCCTCTGGCGCCAGGAGGGAAGGCGACACATCACGGCGCAAACAGCTTGTAGCGGAAGGCAGTGGTGGTGTGTCGGTCAGGGTGGTTGCTTCCCAAGTAGCTGATCCGGGTTCGAAACCCGGACACCACACGGAAGTTGTCTCCTTTACTCAGGAGAGTGTGTTCAACGCTACTTGATCTTCGAATTTCCGAACAGTTGTGGTACGAATGGTTTTCCTCCACCCCTCGTCTCGCTCCGCGAAGGCTAGTGCGGATTACGATTCACAGCATCGTGTGTCCTCATGTGTCGACTTGTCTCGACTTTGCTCGGCTGACGCGAAAGCTGACGCTTGCAAATGGCCGTATATGTAGAGGACTGGCGCTAGAAACGACTGGGAGACGCCAAATCGACAAACACACAACGGACTCTTTCATTTGACAGTGGCCGCAGGTTCGCCCCTGTGCGTACCGAGAAGCAAGAGAGGTGTCAGCGTGCTGGACCGCAGGATTTCCGCGCAGCAGACTCAAAAACTAAGGAAAAAGGAAAAACCGAAGAAACCAATAGCTCGCGGACTTCCTAGGTGGTCACCCACCTGAGTACTAACCACGCCCAACGCTGTCGAATTTCGGTGATCGGGCATGGACCCGTGTCTTTGGCGTGGCATACAAGTTGGCGAGAACGTCGCCAGACGGGCGGACGCCTTAGTCCTTGTACAGATCACTTGGGATTTGCCTTTTAGGGAAACAAAATGGAATAGCCCTTGGTGGGATCGAACCCACAGCCCCCTCGTTATTAGCATAATAACACTCTAACTTGGTGAGCTTATTGCCCGCGCAATACGGCCGCTTCAGGACTCCACTACCCCAACCGCCGTTTCATCTATCTTTATTAAGGCCCTGCCATTCATTGAAACACTTACGTGTCACTGTTGACTCATTTTCGCCTGTCGCTTCGAGCCCAGAGCCACAACACAACGACCACGGAAACGTCCGTGAGAAGAGGTAAAACTCGACACAGGAAAAGTATGTTCCGCTATTTCTTTTCGACTGCTCAGCCTATGGGACGTGAGACGCCAGCACTGCTGTCACTGTCTTCCCTAGCAAAACCTCCATGGCGTGTTTCTGCGTAATTTACTTGTTCTACAACATGAATGGAGTAGGTTAGTTTCTGAATGATTAAAATGCATTGTCAGATGTGGGGTTCGAACCCACGCTCCCTTTCGGGAACCAGAGCTTAAATCTGGCGCCTTAGACCGCTCGGCCAATCTGACGTGTGAGACAACAGCCCCAGTGACTTCCGTCTCTAGCATTATCTCAAGAACCTGACTGCGAAATCTGTTTCTTTTTTCGGTAGGACGGAATTATGTCAGTCTTACAATATTTAAGGCGCAATGTCAGATGTGGCGTAGGAAACGCATCCCGCGCTCTTCCGTCGTATCCAGTTTGAACTGTAACTAGCACAACTGTATTTAGTAATAGGATAATTTCCACATTGACGCAAAAGAAAGCAGATATTAGCAAACGGCATCTAAGGCCGTTTCCTAGCAACAGCCACGCTGTGCATTACGTACTCGTGGGAAGCCAATGAAATACTTCGTGTGAGGATGGAACTGTCGACCTTCACTTTACAATACTTAGGCACTGCCCCGGCGGTACCGACGCATACGTACTGAAACGTCTTTGGATCGTCAGTGAGTACTGCATATTAGAAATTTCGTGTTGGCCCTGATGTGCATTAAAGGGCAGATTTCTTCAGTGGAAGTCAGTTCTGCGCCTAGTCACAGTATATCGCCCTAGCAGCACCAGGAAAACGGGTTCAGATGTGCTCGCCTTCCACTCGGCGTTGAGCGCCTACAGCGAGATAGCCTTCGTCCTCTGGCGCCAGGAGGGAAGGCGACACATCACGGCGCAAACAGCTTGTAGCGGAAGGCAGTGGTGGTGTGTCGGTCAGCGTGGTTGCTTCCCAAGTAGCTGATCCGGGTTCGAAACCCGGACACCACACGGAAGTTGTCTCCTTTACTCAGGAGAGTGTGTTCAACGCTACTTGATCTTCGAATTTCCGAACAGTTGTGGTACGAATGGTTTTCCTCCACCCCTCGTCTCGCTCCGCGAAGGCTAGTGCGGATTACGATTCACAGCATCGTGTGTCCTCATGTGTCGACTTGTCTCGACTTTGCTCGGCTGACGCGAAAGCTGACGCTTGCAAATGGCCGTATATGTAGAGGACTGGCGCTAGAAACGACTGGGAGACGCCAAATCGACAAACACACAACGGACTCTTTCATTTGACAGTGGCCGCAGGTTCGCCCCTGTGCGTACCGAGAAGCAAGAGAGGTGTCAGCGTGCTGGACCGCAGGATTTCCGCGCAGCAGACTCAAAAACTAAGGAAAAAGGAAAAACCGAAGAAACCAATAGCTCGCGGACTTCCTAGGTGGTCACCCACCTGAGTACTAACCACGCCCAACGCTGTCGAATTTCGGTGATCGGGCATGGACCCGTGTCTTTGGCGTGGCATACAAGTTGGCGAGAACGTCGCCAGACGGGCGGACGCCTTAGTCCTTGTACAGATCACTTGGGATTTGCCTTTTAGGGAAACAAAATGGAATAGCCCTTGGTGGGATCGAACCCACAGCCCCCTCGTTATTAGCATAATAACACTCTAACTTGGTGAGCTTATTGCCCGCGCAATACGGCCGCTTCAGGACTCCACTACCCCAACCGCCGTTTCATCTATCTTTATTAAGGCCCTGCCATTCATTGAAACACTTACGTGTCACTGTTGACTCATTTTCGCCTGTCGCTTCGAGCCCAGAGCCACAACACAACGACCACGGAAACGTCCGTGAGAAGAGGTAAAACTCGACACAGGAAAAGTATGTTCCGCTATTTCTTTTCGACTGCTCAGCCTATGGGACGTGAGACGCCAGCACTGCTGTCACTGTCTTCCCTAGCAAAACCTCCATGGCGTGTTTCTGCGTAATTTACTTGTTCTACAACATGAATGGAGTAGGTTAGTTTCTGAATGATTAAAATGCATTGTCAGATGTGGGGTTCGAACCCACGCTCCCTTTCGGGAAGCAGAGCTTAAATCTGGCGCCTTAGACCGCTCGGCCAATCTGACGTGTGAGACAACAGCCCCAGTGACTTCCGTCTCTAGCATTATCTCAAGAACCTGACTGCGAAATCTGTTTCTTTTTCGGTAGGACGGAATTATGTCAGTCTTACAATATTTAAGGCGCAATGTCAGATGTGGCGTAGGAAACGCATCCCGCGCTCTTCCGTCGTATCCAGTTTGAACTGTAACTAGCACAACTGTATTTAGTAATAGGATAATTTCCACATTGACGCAAAAGAAAGCAGATATTAGCAAACGGCATCTAAGGCCGTTTCCTAGCAACAGCCACGCTGTGCATTACGTACTCGTGGGAAGCCAATGAAATACTTCGTGTGAGGATGGAACTGTCGACCTTCACTTTACAATACTTAGGCACTGCCCCGGCGGTACCGACGCATACGTACTGAAACGTCTTTGGATCGTCAGTGAGTACTGCATATTAGAAATTTCGTGTTGGCCCTGATGTGCATTAAAGGGCAGATTTCTTCAGTGGAAGTCAGTTCTGCGCCTAGTCACAGTATATCGCCCTAGCAGCACCAGGAAAACGGGTTCAGATGTGCTCGCCTTCCACTCGGCGTTGAGCGCCTACAGCGAGATAGCCTTCGTCCTCTGGCGCCAGGAGGGAAGGCGACACATCACGGCGCAAACAGCTTGTAGCGGAAGGCAGTGGTGGTGTGTCGGTCAGCGTGGTTGCTTCCCAAGTAGCTGATCCGGGTTCGAAACCCGGACACCACACGGAAGTTGTCTCCTTTACTCAGGAGAGTGTGTTCAACGCTACTTGATCTTCGAATTTCCGAACAGTTGTGGTACGAATGGTTTTCCTCCACCCCTCGTCTCGCTCCGCGAAGGCTAGTGCGGATTACGATTCACAGCATCGTGTGTCCTCATGTGTCGACTTGTCTCGACTTTGCTCGGCTGACGCGAAAGCTGACGCTTGCAAATGGCCGTATATGTAGAGGACTGGCGCTAGAAACGACTGGGAGACGCCAAATCGACAAACACACAACGGACTCTTTCATTTGACAGTGGCCGCAGGTTCGCCCCTGTGCGTACCGAGAAGCAAGAGAGGTGTCAGCGTGCTGGACCGCAGGATTTCCGCGCAGCAGACTCAAAAACTAAGGAAAAAGGAAAAACCGAAGAAACCAATAGCTCGCGGACTTCCTAGGTGGTCACCCACCTGAGTACTAACCACGCCCAACGCTGTCGAATTTCGGTGATCGGGCATGGACCCGTGTCTTTGGCGTGGCATACAAGTTGGCGAGAACGTCGCCAGACGGGCGGACGCCTTAGTCCTTGTACAGATCACTTGGGATTTGCCTTTTAGGGAAACAAAATGGAATAGCCCTTGGTGGGATCGAACCCACAGCCCCCTCGTTATTAGCATAATAACACTCTAACTTGGTGAGCTTATTGCCCGCGCAATACGGCCGCTTCAGGACTCCACTACCCCAACCGCCGTTTCATCTATCTTTATTAAGGCCCTGCCATTCATTGAAACACTTACGTGTCACTGTTGACTCATTTTCGCCTGTCGCTTCGAGCCCAGAGCCACAACACAACGACCACGGAAACGTCAACACGCGATCTAGTGT